>NC_064914.1:8502174-8624674 GCF_929443795.1 Astur gentilis
AAAACAACCACCAGGCAGATCAGGCTGCCAAGATTGAAGTGTCTCAGGTGGACATGGACTGGCAACGTAGAGGTGAGCTATTTATGGCTCAGTGGGCCCACGATACCTCAGGCCATCAGGGAAGAGATGCAACATATAGATGGGCTCGAGATCGAGGGGTGGACTTGACCATGGACACTATCGCACAGGTCATCCATGAATGTGAAACATGTGCTGCAATTAAGCAAGCCAAGCGGCAAAAACCCCTGTCGCATGGAGGACGATGGCTGAAATATAAACAGTGGGAGGCCTGGCAGATTGACTATATCACACTCCCACGAACACGCCAAGGCAAGTGCCATGTGCTTACAATGGTGGAAGCAACCACTGGGTGGCTGGAAACATACCCTGTGTCCCATGCCACTGCCCAGAACACTATCCTGGGCCTTGAAGAGAAAATTTTATGGCAACACGGCACCCCAGAAAGAATCGAGTCGGACAACGGGACTCACTTCCGAAACAACCTCGTAGACACCTGGGCCAAAGAACATGGCATTGAGTGGGTGTATCACATCCCTTATCACGCACCAGCCTCCGGAAAAATTGAACGGTACAATGGACTGCTGAAAACTACATTGAGAGCGATGGGGGGTGGAACTTTCAAGCATTGAGATACACATTTAACAAAAGCCACCTGGTTAGTTAATACTAGAGGATCCGCCAATCGGGCTGGCCCCGCCCAACCAAGAGTTCCACATACTGTAGAAGGGGATAAAGTCCCTGTAGTGCGCATGAGGAGTATGTTAGGAAAGACAGTCTGGGTTAGTCCTCCCTCAAGCAGAAGCAAACCCATTCAAGGGGTTGTTTTTGCTCAAGGACCTGGGTACACCTGGTGGGTGATGCAGAAGGATGGGGAGGTTCGATGTGTACCTCAGGGAGATTTGATTTTGGAAGAGAATAGCCAATGAATTGGGCTGTATGATATTTAACTGCTAAATAACCTGCCAATGCATGTCATTGTATCTATAGTGTCTATATGCCATATCAAGGGTATTATTGTGAGAATTATCCAAATGACTACAGGATGGACTTTTGAAACTGAGCCAAGTACAACAGCGATAGAACTTGAACTGGCACCCACCAATTTCCTCAAGATCAACATCTTCGACCTGCAGACCAGGGGCATGAGTTGCACCAAATGTACTAGCCACAAGTTCCAGAGGCAGCGTACAACAACCCAACATCTCACACCATCTCTCTCTTATCCTGAAGAACTGTTACAACAGATAGAGCCCCAAAATTGATGGACACATTAGAGGGATAGCCCATAGGCTAAAGGAACACCGTGTGTGTGTGTGCGAAGTCAGGGGGTGGAGTCCATATACTTATATATAAGACAACGAAAGTTGTAGTGGTTGATTGGAAAAAAAAAAAAAAAAAAAAAAAAAAATGTAAGATCTGGGCATGATGTAGATGGTATAGAATAAGGGGTGGATAATGTCCTGGGTTCAGCTGGGATAGAGTTAATTTTTACAGGAACCTGGGAGGTGGGGGCATAGCCGGGGCAGCTGACCTGAACTAGCCAAGGAGCTATTCCATACCATGTGACATCCTGCCCAGTATATAAATGGGGAGCGGGCCGGGGGGTGGTCTCTGTTTTCGGTGGGGGAAGTGGCGGAGCGTCGGGTCCCGGGTGGTGAGCAGTTGCACTGTGCATCACTCTTTTTGTATACTTTTTTTCATTAGTGCCGTTGTTGTTGTTGTAATCTCTTTTGTGTTTGTCCCAGTAAACTGCCTTTATCTCAACCCTCGAGGTTCCAGTTTCTTTTCCTTTTCTCTCCTCCGTCTCCTCCCCATCCCACCGGAGGGGGGCGGAGAAGTGAGCGAGTGGCTGCGTGGTCCTTTGTTACCGGCCGGGCTGAAACCACGACAGTCCTTTTTGGCGCCCAACGTGGGGCAGAAGGGTTGAGATAACGACAGATCTGGCCAGAGCGTGCTGAAACAAATTTGCCAAACGCATTTCTTAGATATATAGATGTTAGTCACAATGTTGTTTCATTTGTTTACATGGTGGCTTTTTGTAAGCTCTTATATGCTCTATGTATTGCCTGTAGTTGCGTATCTCATCTCTGGGAGAGTGATTGGGATTATCATTTTGCTGTACTGGGCAATGTCGACTTATGAAATGATTACATCACTGGTCATGAGGTTAAGCTGGTATCTGTATGAGGCAGTGATATCATTTCCATACTTTGGGCGCCTTCTGTCGGATTTTATTGGTAATTACACCCAATCCATGGGGAAATTAGGGGGGGATACCTCCCCCCGTCCGTTCACCTCCCTCTTCTCCTTCCGACTAATTACAACAGCTTTTGAGAATTTTGAATATCCTTGGGATGCGCAAGCCAGTGTGCTGTTAGTGCTATGCCTCCTGAATATGTTTCAGGTCTTCTTTAGGGCTACAAAGAGGCTCTTTAAGAGTACCACTCAGAGATCTCCCCCAAAGCTGGATACTCATGGGTGGCACGGCATGTGGGAGCATATGGGCAAGTATCTAGAGAACTTCTCACCGCCAGTGACTTGGAAGTTCACTCCCGAACAACTACAGAACCCTTATGAAGTGACAGAATATTTGAAAGAAAAATGCTGTGGCTATTCCAAAGACATACAACTCGCTGCACTGTGCTGGGCCCTGGCCAGTATCTACCAAACACTGCTTGATATTATGCAGCACCCTCGGGGGGAAAAGGGGGAAAAGATGGAAAACAGGACAACATGTACCGTGGCTACCCAAACCCTGACAACAGACACCGTGGCTGCCCCTACCCCGACAACAAGCACCGTGGCTGCCCCTACCACGACAACAGGTACCATGACTACCCCTACCCCGGTGACAGACACTGCAGCTGAACCAGAGAACCAGCCTGTGCCAGTATCAGTCGCCCCTGTACAGAAAAAGAAACACACAAAGAAATCAGTTCGCTTAGCGAGAAATGAAGATGAACCAGGGTCATCGCGAGAACAGGAGGTAGAGGCAGAACCTGAAATAATTACCCAATCTCTATCCATGAGTGAGTTGCGTGACATGCGAAAAGATTTTAGCCGCCACCCAGGTGAGCACATTGTTACCTGGCTCTTCCGATGCTGGGATAGTGGGGCTAGTAGTGTGGAATTAGAGGGTAAGGAAGCCAAGCAGCTGGGATCTCTGTCTAGGGAAGGGGGCATCGACAAGGCGATTGGGAGAAAAACACAAGTCCTCAGCCTCTGGAGGCGACTTCTGTTAGGTGTAAAGGAAAGATACCCCTTCAGGGATGAAGTTACATGTCACCAAGGCAAGTGGACCACCATGGAGAGAGGTATTCAGTACCTGAGAGAATTAGCCGTGCTGGAGGTGATTTACAATGATCCAGAAAATGCGCAGTCACCCACAGATCCAGATGAAGTCCAATGCACACAACCCATGTGGCGGAAGTTTCTACGAAGTGCACCACCAACCTATGCCAACTCATTGGCAGTAATGTCCTGGAGAGAAGGCTACGGACAAACGGTGGATGAATTGGCTGTCCAACTCCGGCAATACGAAGGGAGTCTCTCTTCCTCCCTACGGGCCTGTGTCTCAGCTGTAGAGGAGTTGTCCCGAGAGTTCCAGCAATTCAAAGTGGATCTGTCCTCCTCCTCACCTGTACAGGCCCGCATCGCAGTTATTGGGAGTAAGCGTTCCTCTGCCCAAGAGAGAGGAGAGAGAAAGTACACTCAACGGGCTAACCTGTGGTTTTACCTGCGTGACCATGGAGAGGACATGAGGAAGTGGGATGGAAAACCCACTTCAGTCTTGGATGCACGGGTACAGGAGTTGCGAGAAAAAGCGACCAGAAAAGAGAATTCTTGGAAAACTGCTGCTCCAGTTTCCCGTGAGCAGTCCCCCAGACGCAGTAGATGGGCTGATCTCATTTCTGATCCCCTTGAAGGGACTTCTGATTTACGTGTGCAGAAAGTGAGTAACGGATGTTCTAACCAGGATTAGAGGGGCCCTGCCTCCAGCCAGGTGGAGGAGAGGGACAACCGAGTCTACTGGACAGTGTGGATTCGATGGCCTGGCACATCAGACCCACAGGAATATAAGGCTCTAGTGGACACTGGTGCACAATGTACCCTAATGCCATCTAGTTATAAAGGGGCAGAACCCATCTGTATCTCTGGTGTGACAGGGGGATCCCAAGAGCTAACCGTATTGGAAGCTGAAATGAGTCTAACCGGGAATGAGTGACATAAACACCCCATTGCGACTGGCCCAGAGGCCCCGTGCATCCTTGGTATAGATTATCTCAGGAGGGGCTATTTCAAAGACCCAAAAGGGTACCGTTGGGCCTTTGGTATAGCTGCATTGGAGACGGAGGAGATTGAACAGCTGTCTACCCTGCCGGGTCTCTCCCAAGACCCTTCGGTTGTGGGGTTGCTGAAGGTTGAAGAACAACAGGTGCCAATTGCTACCACGACAGTGCACCGGCGACAATATCGCACCAACCGAGACTCCCTGATCCCAATCCATAAGCTGATTTGCCAACTGGAGAGCCAAGGAGTGATCAGCAAGACTCACTCACCCTTTAATAGTCCCATATGGCCCGTGCAGAAATCCAATGGGGAATGGCGACTAACAGTAGATTATCGTGGGCTGAATGAAGTCATGCCACCGCTGAGCGCTGCTGTGCCAGATATGTTAGAGCTTCAATATGAACTGGAATCAAAGGCAGCTAAGTGGTATGCCACAATTGACATTGCTAATGCATTTTTCTCCATTCCCTTGGCAGCGGAGTGCAGGCCTCAGTTTGCTTTCACTTGGAGGGGCGTCCAGTACACCTGGAATCGACTACCCCAGGGGTGGAAACACAGCCCCACCATTTGTCATGGACTGATCCAGGCTGCACTAGAAAAAGGTGAAGCTCCAGAGCACCTGCAATATATTGATGACATCATCGTATGGGGCAACACGGCAGAAGAAGTTTTTGAGAAAGGGAAGAAAATAATCCAAATCCTTTTGAAGGCTGGTTTTGCCATAAAAGAAAGTAAGGTCAAGGGACCTGCGCAGGAGATCCAGTTCTTAGGAGTAAAATGGCAAGATGGGCGTCGTCAGATCCCTGTGGACGTCATCAACAAAATAGCAGCTATGTCCTCACCGACTAATAAAAAGGAAACACAGGCTTTCTTAGGTGTTGTGGGTTTTTGGAGAATGCATATTCCAAATTACAGTCAAATTGTAAGCCCTCTTTACCAAGTTACTCGGAAGAAGAACGATTTTAAATGGGGGCCTGAGCAACGACAAGCCTTTGAACAGATTAAGCAGGAGATTGTTCACGCAGTAGCTCTTGGGCCAGTCCGGACAGGACAAGATATTAAAAATATGCTCTACACTGCAGCTGGGGAGAATGGCCCTACCTGGAGCCTTTGGCAGAAAGCACCTGGGGAGACCCGTGGCCGACCTCTGGGGTTTTGGAGTCGGGGATATCGAGGATCCGAGGCTCGCTATACTCCAACTGAAAAAGAGATCTTGGCAGCATATGAAGGAGTTCGAGCCGCCTCAGAAGTGGTTGGTACTGAAACACAGCTCTTCTTAGCACCTCGACTGCCAGTGCTGGGCTGGATGTTCAAAGGGAAAGTTTCCTCTACGCATCACGCGACTGACGCCACGTGGAGTAAGTGGATCGCACTGATCACACAGCGAGCTCGCATAGGAAACCCCAGTCGCCCAGGAATGTTAGAAGTGATCACGGACTGGCCAGAAGGCAAAGATTTTGGAATGTCACCAGAAAAAGAGGTGGCACGGGCCGAAGAAGCCCCGCTGTATAATAAACTGCCAGAAAATGAGAGGCAATATGCCCTGTTCACTGATGGGTCCTGTCGCATTGTGGGAAAACATCGAAGGTGGAAGGCTGCTGTATGGAGTCCTACATGACTAGTCGTAGAAACTGCTGAAGGAGAAGGTGAATCGAGTCAGTTTGCAGAAGTGAAAGCCATCCAGCTAGCGTTAGACATTGCTGAAAGAGAAAAGTGGCCAGTGCTCTATCTCTATACTGACTCGTGGATGGTGGCAAATGCCCTATGGGGGTGGCTACAGCAATGGAAGAAGGGCAATTGGCAGCGCAGAGGTAAACCCATCTGGGCTGCTGCACTGTGGCAAGATATCGCTGTTCGGATAGAGAAGCTAGTGGTAAAAGTACGTCACGTAGATGCTCATGTACCTAAGAGTCGAGCCACTGAAGAACATCAAAACAACCACCAGGCAGATCAGGCTGCCAAGATTGAAGTGTCTCAGGTGGACATGGACTGGCAACGTAGAGGTGAGCTATTTATGGCTCAGTGGGCCCACGATACCTCAGGCCATCAGGGAAGAGATGCAACATATAGATGGGCTCGAGATCGAGGGGTGGACTTGACCATGGACACTATCGCACAGGTCATCCATGAATGTGAAACATGTGCTGCAATTAAGCAAGCCAAGCGGCAAAAACCCCTGTCGCATGGAGGACGATGGCTGAAATATAAACAGTGGGAGGCCTGGCAGATTGACTATATCACACTCCCACGAACACGCCAAGGCAAGTGCCATGTGCTTACAATGGTGGAAGCAACCACTGGGTGGCTGGAAACATACCCTGTGTCCCATGCCACTGCCCAGAACACTATCCTGGGCCTTGAAGAGAAAATTTTATGGCAACACGGCACCCCAGAAAGAATCGAGTCGGACAACGGGACTCACTTCCGAAACAACCTCGTAGACACCTGGGCCAAAGAACATGGCATTGAGTGGGTGTATCACATCCCTTATCACGCACCAGCCTCCGGAAAAATTGAACGGTACAATGGACTGCTGAAAACTACATTGAGAGCGATGGGGGGTGGAACTTTCAAGCATTGAGATACACATTTAACAAAAGCCACCTGGTTAGTTAATACTAGAGGATCCGCCAATCGGGCTGGCCCCGCCCAACCAAGAGTTCCACATACTGTAGAAGGGGATAAAGTCCCTGTAGTGCGCATGAGGAGTATGTTAGGAAAGACAGTCTGGGTTAGTCCTCCCTCAAGCAGAAGCAAACCCATTCAAGGGGTTGTTTTTGCTCAAGGACCTGGGTACACCTGGTGGGTGATGCAGAAGGATGGGGAGGTTCGATGTGTACCTCAGGGAGATTTGATTTTGGAAGAGAATAGCCAATGAATTGGGCTGTATGATATTTAACTGCTAAATAACCTGCCAATGCATGTCATTGTATCTATAGTGTCTATATGCCATATCAAGGGTATTATTGTGAGAATTATCCAAATGACTACAGGATGGACTTTTGAAACTGAGCCAAGTACAACAGCGATAGAACTTGAACTGGCACCCACCAATTTCCTCAAGATCAACATCTTCGACCTGCAGACCAGGGGCATGAGTTGCACCAAATGTACTAGCCACAAGTTCCAGAGGCAGCGTACAACAACCCAACATCTCACACCATCTCTCTCTTATCCTGAAGAACTGTTACAACAGATAGAGCCCCAAAATTGATGGACACATTAGAGGGATAGCCCATAGGCTAAAGGAACACCGTGTGTGTGTGTGCGAAGTCAGGGGGTGGAGTCCATATACTTATATATAAGACAACGAAAGTTGTAGTGGTTGATTGGAAAAAAAAAAAAAAAAAAAAAAAAAAATGTAAGATCTGGGCATGATGTAGATGGTATAGAATAAGGGGTGGATAATGTCCTGGGTTCAGCTGGGATAGAGTTAATTTTTACAGGAACCTGGGAGGTGGGGGCATAGCCGGGGCAGCTGACCTGAACTAGCCAAGGAGCTATTCCATACCATGTGACATCCTGCCCAGTATATAAATGGGGAGCGGGCCGGGGGGTGGTCTCTGTTTTCGGTGGGGGAAGTGGCGGAGCGTCGGGTCCCGGGTGGTGAGCAGTTGCACTGTGCATCACTCTTTTTGTATACTTTTTTTCATTAGTGCCGTTGTTGTTGTTGTAATCTCTTTTGTGTTTGTCCCAGTAAACTGCCTTTATCTCAACCCTCGAGGTTCCAGTTTCTTTTCCTTTTCTCTCCTCCGTCTCCTCCCCATCCCACCGGAGGGGGGCGGAGAAGTGAGCGAGTGGCTGCGTGGTCCTTTGTTACCGGCCGGGCTGAAACCACGACAGTCCTTTTTGGCGCCCAACGTGGGGCAGAAGGGTTGAGATAACGACAGATCTGGCCAGAGCGTGCTGAAACAAATTTGCCAAACGCATTTCTTAGATATATAGATGTTAGTCACAATGTTGTTTCATTTGTTTACATGGTGGCTTTTTGTAAGCTCTTATATGCTCTATGTATTGCCTGTAGTTGCGTATCTCATCTCTGGGAGAGTGATTGGGATTATCATTTTGCTGTACTGGGCAATGTCGACTTATGAAATGATTACATCACTGGTCATGAGGTTAAGCTGGTATCTGTATGAGGCAGTGATATCATTTCCATACTTTGGGCGCCTTCTGTCGGATTTTATTGGTAATTACACCCAATCCATGGGGAAATTAGGGGGGGATACCTCCCCCCGTCCGTTCACCTCCCTCTTCTCCTTCCGACTAATTACAACAGCTTTTGAGAATTTTGAATATCCTTGGGATGCGCAAGCCAGTGTGCTGTTAGTGCTATGCCTCCTGAATATGTTTCAGGTCTTCTTTAGGGCTACAAAGAGGCTCTTTAAGAGTACCACTCAGAGATCTCCCCCAAAGCTGGATACTCATGGGTGGCACGGCATGTGGGAGCATATGGGCAAGTATCTAGAGAACTTCTCACCGCCAGTGACTTGGAAGTTCACTCCCGAACAACTACAGAACCCTTATGAAGTGACAGAATATTTGAAAGAAAAATGCTGTGGCTATTCCAAAGACATACAACTCGCTGCACTGTGCTGGGCCCTGGCCAGTATCTACCAAACACTGCTTGATATTATGCAGCACCCTCGGGGGGAAAAGGGGGAAAAGATGGAAAACAGGACAACATGTACCGTGGCTACCCAAACCCTGACAACAGACACCGTGGCTGCCCCTACCCCGACAACAAGCACCGTGGCTGCCCCTACCACGACAACAGGTACCATGACTACCCCTACCCCGGTGACAGACACTGCAGCTGAACCAGAGAACCAGCCTGTGCCAGTATCAGTCGCCCCTGTACAGAAAAAGAAACACACAAAGAAATCAGTTCGCTTAGCGAGAAATGAAGATGAACCAGGGTCATCGCGAGAACAGGAGGTAGAGGCAGAACCTGAAATAATTACCCAATCTCTATCCATGAGTGAGTTGCGTGACATGCGAAAAGATTTTAGCCGCCACCCAGGTGAGCACATTGTTACCTGGCTCTTCCGATGCTGGGATAGTGGGGCTAGTAGTGTGGAATTAGAGGGTAAGGAAGCCAAGCAGCTGGGATCTCTGTCTAGGGAAGGGGGCATCGACAAGGCGATTGGGAGAAAAACACAAGTCCTCAGCCTCTGGAGGCGACTTCTGTTAGGTGTAAAGGAAAGATACCCCTTCAGGGATGAAGTTACATGTCACCAAGGCAAGTGGACCACCATGGAGAGAGGTATTCAGTACCTGAGAGAATTAGCCGTGCTGGAGGTGATTTACAATGATCCAGAAAATGCGCAGTCACCCACAGATCCAGATGAAGTCCAATGCACACAACCCATGTGGCGGAAGTTTCTACGAAGTGCACCACCAACCTATGCCAACTCATTGGCAGTAATGTCCTGGAGAGAAGGCTACGGACAAACGGTGGATGAATTGGCTGTCCAACTCCGGCAATACGAAGGGAGTCTCTCTTCCTCCCTACGGGCCTGTGTCTCAGCTGTAGAGGAGTTGTCCCGAGAGTTCCAGCAATTCAAAGTGGATCTGTCCTCCTCCTCACCTGTACAGGCCCGCATCGCAGTTATTGGGAGTAAGCGTTCCTCTGCCCAAGAGAGAGGAGAGAGAAAGTACACTCAACGGGCTAACCTGTGGTTTTACCTGCGTGACCATGGAGAGGACATGAGGAAGTGGGATGGAAAACCCACTTCAGTCTTGGATGCACGGGTACAGGAGTTGCGAGAAAAAGCGACCAGAAAAGAGAATTCTTGGAAAACTGCTGCTCCAGTTTCCCGTGAGCAGTCCCCCAGACGCAGTAGATGGGCTGATCTCATTTCTGATCCCCTTGAAGGGACTTCCGATTTACGTGTGCAGAAAGTGAGTAACGGATGTTCTAACCAGGATTAGAGGGGCCCTGCCTCCAGCCAGGTGGAGGAGAGGGACAACCGAGTCTACTGGACAGTGTGGATTCGATGGCCTGGCACATCAGACCCACAGGAATATAAGGCTCTAGTGGACACTGGTGCACAATGTACCCTAATGCCATCTAGTTATAAAGGGGCAGAACCCATCTGTATCTCTGGTGTGACAGGGGGATCCCAAGAGCTAACCGTATTGGAAGCTGAAATGAGTCTAACCGGGAATGAGTGACATAAACACCCCATTGCGACTGGCCCAGAGGCCCCGTGCATCCTTGGTATAGATTATCTCAGGAGGGGCTATTTCAAAGACCCAAAAGGGTACCGTTGGGCCTTTGGTATAGCTGCATTGGAGACGGAGGAGATTGAACAGCTGTCTACCCTGCCGGGTCTCTCCCAAGACCCTTCGGTTGTGGGGTTGCTGAAGGTTGAAGAACAACAGGTGCCAATTGCTACCACGACAGTGCACCGGCGACAATATCGCACCAACCGAGACTCCCTGATCCCAATCCATAAGCTGATTTGCCAACTGGAGAGCCAAGGAGTGATCAGCAAGACTCACTCACCCTTTAATAGTCCCATATGGCCCGTGCAGAAATCCAATGGGGAATGGCGACTAACAGTAGATTATCGTGGGCTGAATGAAGTCATGCCACCGCTGAGCGCTGCTGTGCCAGATATGTTAGAGCTTCAATATGAACTGGAATCAAAGGCAGCTAAGTGGTATGCCACAATTGACATTGCTAATGCATTTTTCTCCATTCCCTTGGCAGCGGAGTGCAGGCCTCAGTTTGCTTTCACTTGGAGGGGCGTCCAGTACACCTGGAATCGACTACCCCAGGGGTGGAAACACAGCCCCACCATTTGTCATGGACTGATCCAGGCTGCACTAGAAAAAGGTGAAGCTCCAGAGCACCTGCAATATATTGATGACATCATCGTATGGGGCAACACGGCAGAAGAAGTTTTTGAGAAAGGGAAGAAAATAATCCAAATCCTTTTGAAGGCTGGTTTTGCCATAAAAGAAAGTAAGGTCAAGGGACCTGCGCAGGAGATCCAGTTCTTAGGAGTAAAATGGCAAGATGGGCGTCGTCAGATCCCTGTGGACGTCATCAACAAAATAGCAGCTATGTCCTCACCGACTAATAAAAAGGAAACACAGGCTTTCTTAGGTGTTGTGGGTTTTTGGAGAATGCATATTCCAAATTACAGTCAAATTGTAAGCCCTCTTTACCAAGTTACTCGGAAGAAGAACGATTTTAAATGGGGGCCTGAGCAACGACAAGCCTTTGAACAGATTAAGCAGGAGATTGTTCACGCAGTAGCTCTTGGGCCAGTCCGGACAGGACAAGATATTAAAAATATGCTCTACACTGCAGCTGGGGAGAATGGCCCTACCTGGAGCCTTTGGCAGAAAGCACCTGGGGAGACCCGTGGCCGACCTCTGGGGTTTTGGAGTCGGGGATATCGAGGATCCGAGGCTCGCTATACTCCAACTGAAAAAGAGATCTTGGCAGCATATGAAGGAGTTCGAGCCGCCTCAGAAGTGGTTGGTACTGAAACACAGCTCTTCTTAGCACCTCGACTGCCAGTGCTGGGCTGGATGTTCAAAGGGAAAGTTTCCTCTACGCATCACGCGACTGACGCCACGTGGAGTAAGTGGATCGCACTGATCACACAGCGAGCTCGCATAGGAAACCCCAGTCGCCCAGGAATGTTAGAAGTGATCACGGACTGGCCAGAAGGCAAAGATTTTGGAATGTCACCAGAAAAAGAGGTGGCACGGGCCGAAGAAGCCCCGCTGTATAATAAACTGCCAGAAAATGAGAGGCAATATGCCCTGTTCACTGATGGGTCCTGTCGCATTGTGGGAAAACATCGAAGGTGGAAGGCTGCTGTATGGAGTCCTACACGACTAGTCGTAGAAACTGCTGAAGGAGAAGGTGAATCGAGTCAGTTTGCAGAAGTGAAAGCCATCCAGCTAGCGTTAGACATTGCTGAAAGAGAAAAGTGGCCAGTGCTCTATCTCTATACTGACTCGTGGATGGTGGCAAATGCCCTATGGGGGTGGCTACAGCAATGGAAGAAGGGCAATTGGCAGCGCAGAGGTAAACCCATCTGGGCTGCTGCACTGTGGCAAGATATCGCTGTTCGGATAGAGAAGCTAGTGGTAAAAGTACGTCACGTAGATGCTCATGTACCTAAGAGTCGAGCCACTGAAGAACATCAAAACAACCACCAGGCAGATCAGGCTGCCAAGATTGAAGTGTCTCAGGTGGACATGGACTGGCAACGTAGAGGTGAGCTATTTATGGCTCAGTGGGCCCACGATACCTCAGGCCATCAGGGAAGAGATGCAACATATAGATGGGCTCGAGATCGAGGGGTGGACTTGACCATGGACACTATCGCACAGGTCATCCATGAATGTGAAACATGTGCTGCAATTAAGCAAGCCAAGCGGCAAAAACCCCTGTCGCATGGAGGACGATGGCTGAAATATAAACAGTGGGAGGCCTGGCAGATTGACTATATCACACTCCCACGAACACGCCAAGGCAAGTGCCATGTGCTTACAATGGTGGAAGCAACCACTGGGTGGCTGGAAACATACCCTGTGTCCCATGCCACTGCCCAGAACACTATCCTGGGCCTTGAAGAGAAAATTTTATGGCAACACGGCACCCCAGAAAGAATCGAGTCGGACAACGGGACTCACTTCCGAAACAACCTCGTAGACACCTGGGCCAAAGAACATGGCATTGAGTGGGTGTATCACATCCCTTATCACGCACCAGCCTCCGGAAAAATTGAACGGTACAATGGACTGCTGAAAACTACATTGAGAGCGATGGGGGGTGGAACTTTCAAGCATTGAGATACACATTTAACAAAAGCCACCTGGTTAGTTAATACTAGAGGATCCGCCAATCGGGCTGGCCCCGCCCAACCAAGAGTTCCACATACTGTAGAAGGGGATAAAGTCCCTGTAGTGCGCATGAGGAGTATGTTAGGAAAGACAGTCTGGGTTAGTCCTCCCTCAAGCAGAAGCAAACCCATTCAAGGGGTTGTTTTTGCTCAAGGACCTGGGTACACCTGGTGGGTGATGCAGAAGGATGGGGAGGTTCGATGTGTACCTCAGGGAGATTTGATTTTGGAAGAGAATAGCCAATGAATTGGGCTGTATGATATTTAACTGCTAAATAACCTGCCAATGCATGTCATTGTATCTATAGTGTCTATATGCCATATCAAGGGTATTATTGTGAGAATTATCCAAATGACTACAGGATGGACTTTTGAAACTGAGCCAAGTACAACAGCGATAGAACTTGAACTGGCACCCACCAATTTCCTCAAGATCAACATCTTCGACCTGCAGACCAGGGGCATGAGTTGCACCAAATGTACTAGCCACAAGTTCCAGAGGCAGCGTACAACAACCCAACATCTCACACCATCTCTCTCTTATCCTGAAGAACTGTTACAACAGATAGAGCCCCAAAATTGATGGACACATTAGAGGGATAGCCCATAGGCTAAAGGAACACCGTGTGTGTGTGTGCGAAGTCAGGGGGTGGAGTCCATATACTTATATATAAGACAACGAAAGTTGTAGTGGTTGATTGGAAAAAAAAAAAAAAAAAAAAAAAAAATGTAAGATCTGGGCATGATGTAGATGGTATAGAATAAGGGGTGGATAATGTCCTGGGTTCAGCTGGGATAGAGTTAATTTTTACAGGAACCTGGGAGGTGGGGGCATAGCCGGGGCAGCTGACCTGAACTAGCCAAGGAGCTATTCCATACCATGTGACATCCTGCCCAGTATATAAATGGGGAGCGGGCCGGGGGGTGGTCTCTGTTTTCGGTGGGGGAAGTGGCGGAGCGTCGGGTCCCGGGTGGTGAGCAGTTGCACTGTGCATCACTCTTTTTGTATACTTTTTTTCATTAGTGCCGTTGTTGTTGTTGTAATCTCTTTTGTGTTTGTCCCAGTAAACTGCCTTTATCTCAACCCTCGAGGTTCCAGTTTCTTTTCCTTTTCTCTCCTCCGTCTCCTCCCCATCCCACCGGAGGGGGGCGGAGAAGTGAGCGAGTGGCTGCGTGGTCCTTTGTTACCGGCCGGGCTGAAACCACGACAGTCCTTTTTGGCGCCCAACGTGGGGCAGAAGGGTTGAGATAACGACAGATCTGGCCAGAGCGTGCTGAAACAAATTTGCCAAACGCATTTCTTAGATATATAGATGTTAGTCACAATGTTGTTTCATTTGTTTACATGGTGGCTTTTTGTAAGCTCTTATATGCTCTATGTATTGCCTGTAGTTGCGTATCTCATCTCTGGGAGAGTGATTGGGATTATCATTTTGCTGTACTGGGCAATGTCGACTTATGAAATGATTACATCACTGGTCATGAGGTTAAGCTGGTATCTGTATGAGGCAGTGATATCATTTCCATACTTTGGGCGCCTTCTGTCGGATTTTATTGGTAATTACACCCAATCCATGGGGAAATTAGGGGGGGATACCTCCCCCCGTCCGTTCACCTCCCTCTTCTCCTTCCGACTAATTACAACAGCTTTTGAGAATTTTGAATATCCTTGGGATGCGCAAGCCAGTGTGCTGTTAGTGCTATGCCTCCTGAATATGTTTCAGGTCTTCTTTAGGGCTACAAAGAGGCTCTTTAAGAGTACCACTCAGAGATCTCCCCCAAAGCTGGATACTCATGGGTGGCACGGCATGTGGGAGCATATGGGCAAGTATCTAGAGAACTTCTCACCGCCAGTGACTTGGAAGTTCACTCCCAAACAACTACAGAACCCTTATGAAGTGACAGAATATTTGAAAGAAAAATGCTGTGGCTATTCCAAAGACATACAACTCGCTGCACTGTGCTGGGCCCTGGCCAGTATCTACCAAACACTGCTTGATATTATGCAGCACCCTCGGGGGGAAAAGGGGGAAAAGATGGAAAACAGGACAACATGTACCGTGGCTACCCAAACCCTGACAACAGACACCGTGGCTGCCCCTACCCCGACAACAAGCACCGTGGCTGCCCCTACCACGACAACAGGTACCATGACTACCCCTACCCCGGTGACAGACACTGCAGCTGAACCAGAGAACCAGCCTGTGCCAGTATCAGTCGCCCCTGTACAGAAAAAGAAACACACAAAGAAATCAGTTCGCTTAGCGAGAAATGAAGATGAACCAGGGTCATCGCGAGAACAGGAGGTAGAGGCAGAACCTGAAATAATTACCCAATCTCTATCCATGAGTGAGTTGCGTGACATGCGAAAAGATTTTAGCCGCCACCCAGGTGAGCACATTGTTACCTGGCTCTTCCGATGCTGGGATAGTGGGGCTAGTAGTGTGGAATTAGAGGGTAAGGAAGCCAAGCAGCTGGGATCTCTGTCTAGGGAAGGGGGCATCGACAAGGCGATTGGGAGAAAAACACAAGTCCTCAGCCTCTGGAGGCGACTTCTGTTAGGTGTAAAGGAAAGATACCCCTTCAGGGATGAAGTTACATGTCACCAAGGCAAGTGGACCACCATGGAGAGAGGTATTCAGTACCTGAGAGAATTAGCCGTGCTGGAGGTGATTTACAATGATCCAGAAAATGCGCAGTCACCCACAGATCCAGATGAAGTCCAATGCACACAACCCATGTGGCGGAAGTTTCTACGAAGTGCACCACCAACCTATGCCAACTCATTGGCAGTAATGTCCTGGAGAGAAGGCTACGGACAAACGGTGGATGAATTGGCTGTCCAACTCCGGCAATACGAAGGGAGTCTCTCTTCCTCCCTACGGGCCTGTGTCTCAGCTGTAGAGGAGTTGTCCCGAGAGTTCCAGCAATTCAAAGTGGATCTGTCCTCCTCCTCACCTGTACAGGCCCGCATCGCAGTTATTGGGAGTAAGCGTTCCTCTGCCCAAGAGAGAGGAGAGAGAAAGTACACTCAACGGGCTAACCTGTGGTTTTACCTGCGTGACCATGGAGAGGACATGAGGAAGTGGGATGGAAAACCCACTTCAGTCTTGGATGCACGGGTACAGGAGTTGCGAGAAAAAGCGACCAGAAAAGAGAATTCTTGGAAAACTGCTGCTCCAGTTTCCCGTGAGCAGTCCCCCAGACGCAGTAGATGGGCTGATCTCATTTCTGATCCCCTTGAAGGGACTTCCGATTTACGTGTGCAGAAAGTGAGTAACGGATGTTCTAACCAGGATTAGAGGGGCCCTGCCTCCAGCCAGGTGGAGGAGAGGGACAACCGAGTCTACTGGACAGTGTGGATTCGATGGCCTGGCACATCAGACCCACAGGAATATAAGGCTCTAGTGGACACTGGTGCACAATGTACCCTAATGCCATCTAGTTATAAAGGGGCAGAACCCATCTGTATCTCTGGTGTGACAGGGGGATCCCAAGAGCTAACCGTATTGGAAGCTGAAATGAGTCTAACCGGGAATGAGTGACATAAACACCCCATTGCGACTGGCCCAGAGGCCCCGTGCATCCTTGGTATAGATTATCTCAGGAGGGGCTATTTCAAAGACCCAAAAGGGTACCGTTGGGCCTTTGGTATAGCTGCATTGGAGACGGAGGAGATTGAACAGCTGTCTACCCTGCCGGGTCTCTCCCAAGACCCTTCGGTTGTGGGGTTGCTGAAGGTTGAAGAACAACAGGTGCCAATTGCTACCACGACAGTGCACCGGCGACAATATCGCACCAACCGAGACTCCCTGATCCCAATCCATAAGCTGATTTGCCAACTGGAGAGCCAAGGAGTGATCAGCAAGACTCACTCACCCTTTAATAGTCCCATATGGCCCGTGCAGAAATCCAATGGGGAATGGCGACTAACAGTAGATTATCGTGGGCTGAATGAAGTCATGCCACCGCTGAGCGCTGCTGTGCCAGATATGTTAGAGCTTCAATATGAACTGGAATCAAAGGCAGCTAAGTGGTATGCCACAATTGACATTGCTAATGCATTTTTCTCCATTCCCTTGGCAGCGGAGTGCAGGCCTCAGTTTGCTTTCACTTGGAGGGGCGTCCAGTACACCTGGAATCGACTACCCCAGGGGTGGAAACACAGCCCCACCATTTGTCATGGACTGATCCAGGCTGCACTAGAAAAAGGTGAAGCTCCAGAGCACCTGCAATATATTGATGACATCATCGTATGGGGCAACACGGCAGAAGAAGTTTTTGAGAAAGGGAAGAAAATAATCCAAATCCTTTTGAAGGCTGGTTTTGCCATAAAAGAAAGTAAGGTCAAGGGACCTGCGCAGGAGATCCAGTTCTTAGGAGTAAAATGGCAAGATGGGCGTCGTCAGATCCCTGTGGACGTCATCAACAAAATAGCAGCTATGTCCTCACCGACTAATAAAAAGGAAACACAGGCTTTCTTAGGTGTTGTGGGTTTTTGGAGAATGCATATTCCAAATTACAGTCAAATTGTAAGCCCTCTTTACCAAGTTACTCGGAAGAAGAACGATTTTAAATGGGGGCCTGAGCAACGACAAGCCTTTGAACAGATTAAGCAGGAGATTGTTCACGCAGTAGCTCTTGGGCCAGTCCGGACAGGACAAGATATTAAAAATATGCTCTACACTGCAGCTGGGGAGAATGGCCCTACCTGGAGCCTTTGGCAGAAAGCACCTGGGGAGACCCGTGGCCGACCTCTGGGGTTTTGGAGTCGGGGATATCGAGGATCCGAGGCTCGCTATACTCCAACTGAAAAAGAGATCTTGGCAGCATATGAAGGAGTTCGAGCCGCCTCAGAAGTGGTTGGTACTGAAACACAGCTCTTCTTAGCACCTCGACTGCCAGTGCTGGGCTGGATGTTCAAAGGGAAAGTTTCCTCTACGCATCACGCGACTGACGCCACGTGGAGTAAGTGGATCGCACTGATCACACAGCGAGCTCGCATAGGAAACCCCAGTCGCCCAGGAATGTTAGAAGTGATCACGGACTGGCCAGAAGGCAAAGATTTTGGAATGTCACCAGAAAAAGAGGTGGCACGGGCCGAAGAAGCCCCGCTGTATAATAAACTGCCAGAAAATGAGAGGCAATATGCCCTGTTCACTGATGGGTCCTGTCGCATTGTGGGAAAACATCGAAGGTGGAAGGCTGCTGTATGGAGTCCTACATGACTAGTCGTAGAAACTGCTGAAGGAGAAGGTGAATCGAGTCAGTTTGCAGAAGTGAAAGCCATCCAGCTAGCGTTAGACATTGCTGAAAGAGAAAAGTGGCCAGTGCTCTATCTCTATACTGACTCGTGGATGGTGGCAAATGCCCTATGGGGGTGGCTACAGCAATGGAAGAAGGGCAATTGGCAGCGCAGAGGTAAACCCATCTGGGCTGCTGCACTGTGGCAAGATATCGCTGTTCGGATAGAGAAGCTAGTGGTAAAAGTACGTCACGTAGATGCTCATGTACCTAAGAGTCGAGCCACTGAAGAACATCAAAACAACCACCAGGCAGATCAGGCTGCCAAGATTGAAGTGTCTCAGGTGGACATGGACTGGCAACGTAGAGGTGAGCTATTTATGGCTCAGTGGGCCCACGATACCTCAGGCCATCAGGGAAGAGATGCAACATATAGATGGGCTCGAGATCGAGGGGTGGACTTGACCATGGACACTATCGCACAGGTCATCCATGAATGTGAAACATGTGCTGCAATTAAGCAAGCCAAGCGGCAAAAACCCCTGTCGCATGGAGGACGATGGCTGAAATATAAACAGTGGGAGGCCTGGCAGATTGACTATATCACACTCCCACGAACACGCCAAGGCAAGTGCCATGTGCTTACAATGGTGGAAGCAACCACTGGGTGGCTGGAAACATACCCTGTGTCCCATGCCACTGCCCAGAACACTATCCTGGGCCTTGAAGAGAAAATTTTATGGCAACACGGCACCCCAGAAAGAATCGAGTCGGACAACGGGACTCACTTCCGAAACAACCTCGTAGACACCTGGGCCAAAGAACATGGCATTGAGTGGGTGTATCACATCCCTTATCACGCACCAGCCTCCGGAAAAATTGAACGGTACAATGGACTGCTGAAAACTACATTGAGAGCGATGGGGGGTGGAACTTTCAAGCATTGAGATACACATTTAACAAAAGCCACCTGGTTAGTTAATACTAGAGGATCCGCCAATCGGGCTGGCCCCGCCCAACCAAGAGTTCCACATACTGTAGAAGGGGATAAAGTCCCTGTAGTGCGCATGAGGAGTATGTTAGGAAAGACAGTCTGGGTTAGTCCTCCCTCAAGCAGAAGCAAACCCATTCAAGGGGTTGTTTTTGCTCAAGGACCTGGGTACACCTGGTGGGTGATGCAGAAGGATGGGGAGGTTCGATGTGTACCTCAGGGAGATTTGATTTTGGAAGAGAATAGCCAATGAATTGGGCTGTATGATATTTAACTGCTAAATAACCTGCCAATGCATGTCATTGTATCTATAGTGTCTATATGCCATATCAAGGGTATTATTGTGAGAATTATCCAAATGACTACAGGATGGACTTTTGAAACTGAGCCAAGTACAACAGCGATAGAACTTGAACTGGCACCCACCAATTTCCTCAAGATCAACATCTTCGACCTGCAGACCAGGGGCATGAGTTGCACCAAATGTACTAGCCACAAGTTCCAGAGGCAGCGTACAACAACCCAACATCTCACACCATCTCTCTCTTATCCTGAAGAACTGTTACAACAGATAGAGCCCCAAAATTGATGGACACATTAGAGGGATAGCCCATAGGCTAAAGGAACACCGTGTGTGTGTGTGCGAAGTCAGGGGGTGGAGTCCATATACTTATATATAAGACAACGAAAGTTGTAGTGGTTGATTGGAAAAAAAAAAAAAAAAAAAAAAAAAAAAGTAAGATCTGGGCATGATGTAGATGGTATAGAATAAGGGGTGGATAATGTCCTGGGTTCAGCTGGGATAGAGTTAATTTTTACAGGAACCTGGGAGGTGGGGGCATAGCCGGGGCAGCTGACCTGAACTAGCCAAGGAGCTATTCCATACCATGTGACATCCTGCCCAGTATATAAATGGGGAGCGGGCCGGGGGGTGGTCTCTGTTTTCGGTGGGGGAAGTGGCGGAGCGTCGGGTCCCGGGTGGTGAGCAGTTGCACTGTGCATCACTCTTTTTGTATACTTTTTTTCATTAGTGCCGTTGTTGTTGTTGTAATCTCTTTTGTGTTTGTCCCAGTAAACTGCCTTTATCTCAACCCTCGAGGTTCCAGTTTCTTTTCCTTTTCTCTCCTCCGTCTCCTCCCCATCCCACCGGAGGGGGGCGGAGAAGTGAGCGAGTGGCTGCGTGGTCCTTTGTTACCGGCCGGGCTGAAACCACGACAGTCCTTTTTGGCGCCCAACGTGGGGCAGAAGGGTTGAGATAACGACAGATCTGGCCAGAGCGTGCTGAAACAAATTTGCCAAACGCATTTCTTAGATATATAGATGTTAGTCACAATGTTGTTTCATTTGTTTACATGGTGGCTTTTTGTAAGCTCTTATATGCTCTATGTATTGCCTGTAGTTGCGTATCTCATCTCTGGGAGAGTGATTGGGATTATCATTTTGCTGTACTGGGCAATGTCGACTTATGAAATGATTACATCACTGGTCATGAGGTTAAGCTGGTATCTGTATGAGGCAGTGATATCATTTCCATACTTTGGGCGCCTTCTGTCGGATTTTATTGGTAATTACACCCAATCCATGGGGAAATTAGGGGGGGATACCTCCCCCCGTCCGTTCACCTCCCTCTTCTCCTTCCGACTAATTACAACAGCTTTTGAGAATTTTGAATATCCTTGGGATGCGCAAGCCAGTGTGCTGTTAGTGCTATGCCTCCTGAATATGTTTCAGGTCTTCTTTAGGGCTACAAAGAGGCTCTTTAAGAGTACCACTCAGAGATCTCCCCCAAAGCTGGATACTCATGGGTGGCACGGCATGTGGGAGCATATGGGCAAGTATCTAGAGAACTTCTCACCGCCAGTGACTTGGAAGTTCACTCCCGAACAACTACAGAACCCTTATGAAGTGACAGAATATTTGAAAGAAAAATGCTGTGGCTATTCCAAAGACATACAACTCGCTGCACTGTGCTGGGCCCTGGCCAGTATCTACCAAACACTGCTTGATATTATGCAGCACCCTCGGGGGGAAAAGGGGGAAAAGATGGAAAACAGGACAACATGTACCGTGGCTACCCAAACCCTGACAACAGACACCGTGGCTGCCCCTACCCCGACAACAAGCACCGTGGCTGCCCCTACCACGACAACAGGTACCATGACTACCCCTACCCCGGTGACAGACACTGCAGCTGAACCAGAGAACCAGCCTGTGCCAGTATCAGTCGCCCCTGTACAGAAAAAGAAACACACAAAGAAATCAGTTCGCTTAGCGAGAAATGAAGATGAACCAGGGTCATCGCGAGAACAGGAGGTAGAGGCAGAACCTGAAATAATTACCCAATCTCTATCCATGAGTGAGTTGCGTGACATGCGAAAAGATTTTAGCCGCCACCCAGGTGAGCACATTGTTACCTGGCTCTTCCGATGCTGGGATAGTGGGGCTAGTAGTGTGGAATTAGAGGGTAAGGAAGCCAAGCAGCTGGGATCTCTGTCTAGGGAAGGGGGCATCGACAAGGCGATTGGGAGAAAAACACAAGTCCTCAGCCTCTGGAGGCGACTTCTGTTAGGTGTAAAGGAAAGATACCCCTTCAGGGATGAAGTTACATGTCACCAAGGCAAGTGGACCACCATGGAGAGAGGTATTCAGTACCTGAGAGAATTAGCCGTGCTGGAGGTGATTTACAATGATCCAGAAAATGCGCAGTCACCCACAGATCCAGATGAAGTCCAATGCACACAACCCATGTGGCGGAAGTTTCTACGAAGTGCACCACCAACCTATGCCAACTCATTGGCAGTAATGTCCTGGAGAGAAGGCTACGGACAAACGGTGGATGAATTGGCTGTCCAACTCCGGCAATACGAAGGGAGTCTCTCTTCCTCCCTACGGGCCTGTGTCTCAGCTGTAGAGGAGTTGTCCCGAGAGTTCCAGCAATTCAAAGTGGATCTGTCCTCCTCCTCACCTGTACAGGCCCGCATCGCAGTTATTGGGAGTAAGCGTTCCTCTGCCCAAGAGAGAGGAGAGAGAAAGTACACTCAACGGGCTAACCTGTGGTTTTACCTGCGTGACCATGGAGAGGACATGAGGAAGTGGGATGGAAAACCCACTTCAGTCTTGGATGCACGGGTACAGGAGTTGCGAGAAAAAGCGACCAGAAAAGAGAATTCTTGGAAAACTGCTGCTCCAGTTTCCCGTGAGCAGTCCCCCAGACGCAGTAGATGGGCTGATCTCATTTCTGATCCCCTTGAAGGGACTTCCGATTTACGTGTGCAGAAAGTGAGTAACGGATGTTCTAACCAGGATTAGAGGGGCCCTGCCTCCAGCCAGGTGGAGGAGAGGGACAACCGAGTCTACTGGACAGTGTGGATTCGATGGCCTGGCACATCAGACCCACAGGAATATAAGGCTCTAGTGGACACTGGTGCACAATGTACCCTAATGCCATCTAGTTATAAAGGGGCAGAACCCATCTGTATCTCTGGTGTGACAGGGGGATCCCAAGAGCTAACCGTATTGGAAGCTGAAATGAGTCTAACCGGGAATGAGTGACATAAACACCCCATTGCGACTGGCCCAGAGGCCCCGTGCATCCTTGGTATAGATTATCTCAGGAGGGGCTATTTCAAAGACCCAAAAGGGTACCGTTGGGCCTTTGGTATAGCTGCATTGGAGACGGAGGAGATTGAACAGCTGTCTACCCTGCCGGGTCTCTCCCAAGACCCTTCGGTTGTGGGGTTGCTGAAGGTTGAAGAACAACAGGTGCCAATTGCTACCACGACAGTGCACCGGCGACAATATCGCACCAACCGAGACTCCCTGATCCCAATCCATAAGCTGATTTGCCAACTGGAGAGCCAAGGAGTGATCAGCAAGACTCACTCACCCTTTAATAGTCCCATATGGCCCGTGCAGAAATCCAATGGGGAATGGCGACTAACAGTAGATTATCGTGGGCTGAATGAAGTCATGCCACCGCTGAGCGCTGCTGTGCCAGATATGTTAGAGCTTCAATATGAACTGGAATCAAAGGCAGCTAAGTGGTATGCCACAATTGACATTGCTAATGCATTTTTCTCCATTCCCTTGGCAGCGGAGTGCAGGCCTCAGTTTGCTTTCACTTGGAGGGGCGTCCAGTACACCTGGAATCGACTACCCCAGGGGTGGAAACACAGCCCCACCATTTGTCATGGACTGATCCAGGCTGCACTAGAAAAAGGTGAAGCTCCAGAGCACCTGCAATATATTGATGACATCATCGTATGGGGCAACACGGCAGAAGAAGTTTTTGAGAAAGGGAAGAAAATAATCCAAATCCTTTTGAAGGCTGGTTTTGCCATAAAAGAAAGTAAGGTCAAGGGACCTGCGCAGGAGATCCAGTTCTTAGGAGTAAAATGGCAAGATGGGCGTCGTCAGATCCCTGTGGACGTCATCAACAAAATAGCAGCTATGTCCTCACCGACTAATAAAAAGGAAACACAGGCTTTCTTAGGTGTTGTGGGTTTTTGGAGAATGCATATTCCAAATTACAGTCAAATTGTAAGCCCTCTTTACCAAGTTACTCGGAAGAAGAACGATTTTAAATGGGGGCCTGAGCAACGACAAGCCTTTGAACAGATTAAGCAGGAGATTGTTCACGCAGTAGCTCTTGGGCCAGTCCGGACAGGACAAGATATTAAAAATATGCTCTACACTGCAGCTGGGGAGAATGGCCCTACCTGGAGCCTTTGGCAGAAAGCACCTGGGGAGACCCGTGGCCGACCTCTGGGGTTTTGGAGTCGGGGATATCGAGGATCCGAGGCTCGCTATACTCCAACTGAAAAAGAGATCTTGGCAGCATATGAAGGAGTTCGAGCCGCCTCAGAAGTGGTTGGTACTGAAACACAGCTCTTCTTAGCACCTCGACTGCCAGTGCTGGGCTGGATGTTCAAAGGGAAAGTTTCCTCTACGCATCACGCGACTGACGCCACGTGGAGTAAGTGGATCGCACTGATCACACAGCGAGCTCGCATAGGAAACCCCAGTCGCCCAGGAATGTTAGAAGTGATCACGGACTGGCCAGAAGGCAAAGATTTTGGAATGTCACCAGAAAAAGAGGTGGCACGGGCCGAAGAAGCCCCGCTGTATAATAAACTGCCAGAAAATGAGAGGCAATATGCCCTGTTCACTGATGGGTCCTGTCGCATTGTGGGAAAACATCGAAGGTGGAAGGCTGCTGTATGGAGTCCTACACGACTAGTCGTAGAAACTGCTGAAGGAGAAGGTGAATCGAGTCAGTTTGCAGAAGTGAAAGCCATCCAGCTAGCGTTAGACATTGCTGAAAGAGAAAAGTGGCCAGTGCTCTATCTCTATACTGACTCGTGGATGGTGGCAAATGCCCTATGGGGGTGGCTACAGCAATGGAAGAAGGGCAATTGGCAGCGCAGAGGTAAACCCATCTGGGCTGCTGCACTGTGGCAAGATATCGCTGTTCGGATAGAGAAGCTAGTGGTAAAAGTACGTCACGTAGATGCTCATGTACCTAAGAGTCGAGCCACTGAAGAACATCAAAACAACCACCAGGCAGATCAGGCTGCCAAGATTGAAGTGTCTCAGGTGGACATGGACTGGCAACGTAGAGGTGAGCTATTTATGGCTCAGTGGGCCCACGATACCTCAGGCCATCAGGGAAGAGATGCAACATATAGATGGGCTCGAGATCGAGGGGTGGACTTGACCATGGACACTATCGCACAGGTCATCCATGAATGTGAAACATGTGCTGCAATTAAGCAAGCCAAGCGGCAAAAACCCCTGTCGCATGGAGGACGATGGCTGAAATATAAACAGTGGGAGGCCTGGCAGATTGACTATATCACACTCCCACGAACACGCCAAGGCAAGTGCCATGTGCTTACAATGGTGGAAGCAACCACTGGGTGGCTGGAAACATACCCTGTGTCCCATGCCACTGCCCAGAACACTATCCTGGGCCTTGAAGAGAAAATTTTATGGCAACACGGCACCCCAGAAAGAATCGAGTCGGACAACGGGACTCACTTCCGAAACAACCTCGTAGACACCTGGGCCAAAGAACATGGCATTGAGTGGGTGTATCACATCCCTTATCACGCACCAGCCTCCGGAAAAATTGAACGGTACAATGGACTGCTGAAAACTACATTGAGAGCGATGGGGGGTGGAACTTTCAAGCATTGAGATACACATTTAACAAAAGCCACCTGGTTAGTTAATACTAGAGGATCCGCCAATCGGGCTGGCCCCGCCCAACCAAGAGTTCCACATACTGTAGAAGGGGATAAAGTCCCTGTAGTGCGCATGAGGAGTATGTTAGGAAAGACAGTCTGGGTTAGTCCTCCCTCAAGCAGAAGCAAACCCATTCAAGGGGTTGTTTTTGCTCAAGGACCTGGGTACACCTGGTGGGTGATGCAGAAGGATGGGGAGGTTCGATGTGTACCTCAGGGAGATTTGATTTTGGAAGAGAATAGCCAATGAATTGGGCTGTATGATATTTAACTGCTAAATAACCTGCCAATGCATGTCATTGTATCTATAGTGTCTATATGCCATATCAAGGGTATTATTGTGAGAATTATCCAAATGACTACAGGATGGACTTTTGAAACTGAGCCAAGTACAACAGCGATAGAACTTGAACTGGCACCCACCAATTTCCTCAAGATCAACATCTTCGACCTGCAGACCAGGGGCATGAGTTGCACCAAATGTACTAGCCACAAGTTCCAGAGGCAGCGTACAACAACCCAACATCTCACACCATCTCTCTCTTATCCTGAAGAACTGTTACAACAGATAGAGCCCCAAAATTGATGGACACATTAGAGGGATAGCCCATAGGCTAAAGGAACACCGTGTGTGTGTGTGCGAAGTCAGGGGGTGGAGTCCATATACTTATATATAAGACAACGAAAGTTGTAGTGGTTGATTGGAAAAAAAAAAAAAAAAAAAAAAAAAAAAGTAAGATCTGGGCATGATGTAGATGGTATAGAATAAGGGGTGGATAATGTCCTGGGTTCAGCTGGGATAGAGTTAATTTTTACAGGAACCTGGGAGGTGGGGGCATAGCCGGGGCAGCTGACCTGAACTAGCCAAGGAGCTATTCCATACCATGTGACATCCTGCCCAGTATATAAATGGGGAGCGGGCCGGGGGGTGGTCTCTGTTTTCGGTGGGGGAAGTGGCGGAGCGTCGGGTCCCGGGTGGTGAGCAGTTGCACTGTGCATCACTCTTTTTGTATACTTTTTTTCATTAGTGCCGTTGTTGTTGTTGTAATCTCTTTTGTGTTTGTCCCAGTAAACTGCCTTTATCTCAACCCTCGAGGTTCCAGTTTCTTTTCCTTTTCTCTCCTCCGTCTCCTCCCCATCCCACCGGAGGGGGGCGGAGAAGTGAGCGAGTGGCTGCGTGGTCCTTTGTTACCGGCCGGGCTGAAACCACGACAGTCCTTTTTGGCGCCCAACGTGGGGCAGAAGGGTTGAGATAACGACAGATCTGGCCAGAGCGTGCTGAAACAAATTTGCCAAACGCATTTCTTAGATATATAGATGTTAGTCACAATGTTGTTTCATTTGTTTACATGGTGGCTTTTTGTAAGCTCTTATATGCTCTATGTATTGCCTGTAGTTGCGTATCTCATCTCTGGGAGAGTGATTGGGATTATCATTTTGCTGTACTGGGCAATGTCGACTTATGAAATGATTACATCACTGGTCATGAGGTTAAGCTGGTATCTGTATGAGGCAGTGATATCATTTCCATACTTTGGGCGCCTTCTGTCGGATTTTATTGGTAATTACACCCAATCCATGGGGAAATTAGGGGGGGATACCTCCCCCCGTCCGTTCACCTCCCTCTTCTCCTTCCGACTAATTACAACAGCTTTTGAGAATTTTGAATATCCTTGGGATGCGCAAGCCAGTGTGCTGTTAGTGCTATGCCTCCTGAATATGTTTCAGGTCTTCTTTAGGGCTACAAAGAGGCTCTTTAAGAGTACCACTCAGAGATCTCCCCCAAAGCTGGATACTCATGGGTGGCACGGCATGTGGGAGCATATGGGCAAGTATCTAGAGAACTTCTCACCGCCAGTGACTTGGAAGTTCACTCCCGAACAACTACAGAACCCTTATGAAGTGACAGAATATTTGAAAGAAAAATGCTGTGGCTATTCCAAAGACATACAACTCGCTGCACTGTGCTGGGCCCTGGCCAGTATCTACCAAACACTGCTTGATATTATGCAGCACCCTCGGGGGGAAAAGGGGGAAAAGATGGAAAACAGGACAACATGTACCGTGGCTACCCAAACCCTGACAACAGACACCGTGGCTGCCCCTACCCCGACAACAAGCACCGTGGCTGCCCCTACCACGACAACAGGTACCATGACTACCCCTACCCCGGTGACAGACACTGCAGCTGAACCAGAGAACCAGCCTGTGCCAGTATCAGTCGCCCCTGTACAGAAAAAGAAACACACAAAGAAATCAGTTCGCTTAGCGAGAAATGAAGATGAACCAGGGTCATCGCGAGAACAGGAGGTAGAGGCAGAACCTGAAATAATTACCCAATCTCTATCCATGAGTGAGTTGCGTGAC
Source organism: Astur gentilis (assembly GCF_929443795.1). Classification (NCBI taxonomy): domain Eukaryota; kingdom Metazoa; phylum Chordata; class Aves; order Accipitriformes; family Accipitridae; genus Astur; species Astur gentilis. Next base: position 8,530,206 of record NC_064914.1, read on the forward strand.
ATGCGAAAAGATTTTAGCTGCCACCCAGGTGAGCACATTGTTACCTGGCTCTTCCGATGCTGGGATAGTGGGGCTAGTAGTGTGGAATTAGAGGGTAAGGAAGCCAAGCAGCTGGGATCTCTGTCTAGGGAAGGGGGCATCGACAAGGCGATTGGGAGAAAAACACAAGTCCTCAGCCTCTGGAGGCGACTTCTGTTAGGTGTAAAGGAAAGATACCCCTTCAGGGATGAAGTTACATGTCACCAAGGCAAGTGGACCACCATGGAGAGAGGTATTCAGTACCTGAGAGAATTAGCCGTGCTGGAGGTGATTTACAATGATCCAGAAAATGCGCAGTCACCCACAGATCCAGATGAAGTCCAATGCACACAACCCATGTGGCGGAAGTTTCTACGAAGTGCACCACCAACCTATGCCAACTCATTGGCAGTAATGTCCTGGAGAGAAGGCTACGGACAAACGGTGGATGAATTGGCTGTCCAACTCCGGCAATACGAAGGGAGTCTCTCTTCCTCCCTACGGGCCTGTGTCTCAGCTGTAGAGGAGTTGTCCCGAGAGTTCCAGCAATTCAAAGTGGATCTGTCCTCCTCCTCACCTGTACAGGCCCGCATCGCAGTTATTGGGAGTAAGCGTTCCTCTGCCCAAGAGAGAGGAGAGAGAAAGTACACTCAACGGGCTAACCTGTGGTTTTACCTGCGTGACCATGGAGAGGACATGAGGAAGTGGGATGGAAAACCCACTTCAGTCTTGGATGCACGGGTACAGGAGTTGCGAGAAAAAGCGACCAGAAAAGAGAATTCTTGGAAAACTGCTGCTCCAGTTTCCCGTGAGCAGTCCCCCAGACGCAGTAGATGGGCTGATCTCATTTCTGATCCCCTTGAAGGGACTTCCGATTTACGTGTGCAGAAAGTGAGTAACGGATGTTCTAACCAGGATTAGAGGGGCCCTGCCTCCAGCCAGGTGGAGGAGAGGGACAACCGAGTCTACTGGACAGTGTGGATTCGATGGCCTGGCACATCAGACCCACAGGAATATAAGGCTCTAGTGGACACTGGTGCACAATGTACCCTAATGCCATCTAGTTATAAAGGGGCAGAACCCATCTGTATCTCTGGTGTGACAGGGGGATCCCAAGAGCTAACCGTATTGGAAGCTGAAATGAGTCTAACCGGGAATGAGTGACATAAACACCCCATTGCGACTGGCCCAGAGGCCCCGTGCATCCTTGGTATAGATTATCTCAGGAGGGGCTATTTCAAAGACCCAAAAGGGTACCGTTGGGCCTTTGGTATAGCTGCATTGGAGACGGAGGAGATTGAACAGCTGTCTACCCTGCCGGGTCTCTCCCAAGACCCTTCGGTTGTGGGGTTGCTGAAGGTTGAAGAACAACAGGTGCCAATTGCTACCACGACAGTGCACCGGCGACAATATCGCACCAACCGAGACTCCCTGATCCCAATCCATAAGCTGATTTGCCAACTGGAGAGCCAAGGAGTGATCAGCAAGACTCACTCACCCTTTAATAGTCCCATATGGCCCGTGCAGAAATCCAATGGGGAATGGCGACTAACAGTAGATTATCGTGGGCTGAATGAAGTCATGCCACCGCTGAGCGCTGCTGTGCCAGATATGTTAGAGCTTCAATATGAACTGGAATCAAAGGCAGCTAAGTGGTATGCCACAATTGACATTGCTAATGCATTTTTCTCCATTCCCTTGGCAGCGGAGTGCAGGCCTCAGTTTGCTTTCACTTGGAGGGGCGTCCAGTACACCTGGAATCGACTACCCCAGGGGTGGAAACACAGCCCCACCATTTGTCATGGACTGATCCAGGCTGCACTAGAAAAAGGTGAAGCTCCAGAGCACCTGCAATATATTGATGACATCATCGTATGGGGCAACACGGCAGAAGAAGTTTTTGAGAAAGGGAAGAAAATAATCCAAATCCTTTTGAAGGCTGGTTTTGCCATAAAAGAAAGTAAGGTCAAGGGACCTGCGCAGGAGATCCAGTTCTTAGGAGTAAAATGGCAAGATGGGCGTCGTCAGATCCCTGTGGACGTCATCAACAAAATAGCAGCTATGTCCTCACCGACTAATAAAAAGGAAACACAGGCTTTCTTAGGTGTTGTGGGTTTTTGGAGAATGCATATTCCAAATTACAGTCAAATTGTAAGCCCTCTTTACCAAGTTACTCGGAAGAAGAACGATTTTAAATGGGGGCCTGAGCAACGACAAGCCTTTGAACAGATTAAGCAGGAGATTGTTCACGCAGTAGCTCTTGGGCCAGTCCGGACAGGACAAGATATTAAAAATATGCTCTACACTGCAGCTGGGGAGAATGGCCCTACCTGGAGCCTTTGGCAGAAAGCACCTGGGGAGACCCGTGGCCGACCTCTGGGGTTTTGGAGTCGGGGATATCGAGGATCCGAGGCTCGCTATACTCCAACTGAAAAAGAGATCTTGGCAGCATATGAAGGAGTTCGAGCCGCCTCAGAAGTGGTTGGTACTGAAACACAGCTCTTCTTAGCACCTCGACTGCCAGTGCTGGGCTGGATGTTCAAAGGGAAAGTTTCCTCTACGCATCACGCGACTGACGCCACGTGGAGTAAGTGGATCGCACTGATCACACAGCGAGCTCGCATAGGAAACCCCAGTCGCCCAGGAATGTTAGAAGTGATCACGGACTGGCCAGAAGGCAAAGATTTTGGAATGTCACCAGAAAAAGAGGTGGCACGGGCCGAAGAAGCCCCGCTGTATAATAAACTGCCAGAAAATGAGAGGCAATATGCCCTGTTCACTGATGGGTCCTGTCGCATTGTGGGAAAACATCGAAGGTGGAAGGCTGCTGTATGGAGTCCTACACGACTAGTCGTAGAAACTGCTGAAGGAGAAGGTGAATCGAGTCAGTTTGCAGAAGTGAAAGCCATCCAGCTAGCGTTAGACATTGCTGAAAGAGAAAAGTGGCCAGTGCTCTATCTCTATACTGACTCGTGGATGGTGGCAAATGCCCTATGGGGGTGGCTACAGCAATGGAAGAAGGGCAATTGGCAGCGCAGAGGTAAACCCATCTGGGCTGCTGCACTGTGGCAAGATATCGCTGTTCGGATAGAGAAGCTAGTGGTAAAAGTACGTCACGTAGATGCTCATGTACCTAAGAGTCGAGCCACTGAAGAACATCAAAACAACCACCAGGCAGATCAGGCTGCCAAGATTGAAGTGTCTCAGGTGGACATGGACTGGCAACGTAGAGGTGAGCTATTTATGGCTCAGTGGGCCCACGATACCTCAGGCCATCAGGGAAGAGATGCAACATATAGATGGGCTCGAGATCGAGGGGTGGACTTGACCATGGACACTATCGCACAGGTCATCCATGAATGTGAAACATGTGCTGCAATTAAGCAAGCCAAGCGGCAAAAACCCCTGTCGCATGGAGGACGATGGCTGAAATATAAACAGTGGGAGGCCTGGCAGATTGACTATATCACACTCCCACGAACACGCCAAGGCAAGTGCCATGTGCTTACAATGGTGGAAGCAACCACTGGGTGGCTGGAAACATACCCTGTGTCCCATGCCACTGCCCAGAACACTATCCTGGGCCTTGAAGAGAAAATTTTATGGCAACACGGCACCCCAGAAAGAATCGAGTCGGACAACGGGACTCACTTCCGAAACAACCTCGTAGACACCTGGGCCAAAGAACATGGCATTGAGTGGGTGTATCACATCCCTTATCACGCACCAGCCTCCGGAAAAATTGAACGGTACAATGGACTGCTGAAAACTACATTGAGAGCGATGGGGGGTGGAACTTTCAAGCATTGAGATACACATTTAACAAAAGCCACCTGGTTAGTTAATACTAGAGGATCCGCCAATCGGGCTGGCCCCGCCCAACCAAGAGTTCCACATACTGTAGAAGGGGATAAAGTCCCTGTAGTGCGCATGAGGAGTATGTTAGGAAAGACAGTCTGGGTTAGTCCTCCCTCAAGCAGAAGCAAACCCATTCAAGGGGTTGTTTTTGCTCAAGGACCTGGGTACACCTGGTGGGTGATGCAGAAGGATGGGGAGGTTCGATGTGTACCTCAGGGAGATTTGATTTTGGAAGAGAATAGCCAATGAATTGGGCTGTATGATATTTAACTGCTAAATAACCTGCCAATGCATGTCATTGTATCTATAGTGTCTATATGCCATATCAAGGGTATTATTGTGAGAATTATCCAAATGACTACAGGATGGACTTTTGAAACTGAGCCAAGTACAACAGCGATAGAACTTGAACTGGCACCCACCAATTTCCTCAAGATCAACATCTTCGACCTGCAGACCAGGGGCATGAGTTGCACCAAATGTACTAGCCACAAGTTCCAGAGGCAGCGTACAACAACCCAACATCTCACACCATCTCTCTCTTATCCTGAAGAACTGTTACAACAGATAGAGCCCCAAAATTGATGGACACATTAGAGGGATAGCCCATAGGCTAAAGGAACACCGTGTGTGTGTGTGCGAAGTCAGGGGGTGGAGTCCATATACTTATATATAAGACAACGAAAGTTGTAGTGGTTGATTGGAAAAAAAAAAAAAAAAAAAAAAAAAAATGTAAGATCTGGGCATGATGTAGATGGTATAGAATAAGGGGTGGATAATGTCCTGGGTTCAGCTGGGATAGAGTTAATTTTTACAGGAACCTGGGAGGTGGGGGCATAGCCGGGGCAGCTGACCTGAACTAGCCAAGGAGCTATTCCATACCATGTGACATCCTGCCCAGTATATAAATGGGGAGCGGGCCGGGGGGTGGTCTCTGTTTTCGGTGGGGGAAGTGGCGGAGCGTCGGGTCCCGGGTGGTGAGCAGTTGCACTGTGCATCACTCTTTTTGTATACTTTTTTTCATTAGTGCCGTTGTTGTTGTTGTAATCTCTTTTGTGTTTGTCCCAGTAAACTGCCTTTATCTCAACCCTCGAGGTTCCAGTTTCTTTTCCTTTTCTCTCCTCCGTCTCCTCCCCATCCCACCGGAGGGGGGCGGAGAAGTGAGCGAGTGGCTGCGTGGTCCTTTGTTACCGGCCGGGCTGAAACCACGACAGTCCTTTTTGGCGCCCAACGTGGGGCAGAAGGGTTGAGATAACGACAGATCTGGCCAGAGCGTGCTGAAACAAATTTGCCAAACGCATTTCTTAGATATATAGATGTTAGTCACAATGTTGTTTCATTTGTTTACATGGTGGCTTTTTGTAAGCTCTTATATGCTCTATGTATTGCCTGTAGTTGCGTATCTCATCTCTGGGAGAGTGATTGGGATTATCATTTTGCTGTACTGGGCAATGTCGACTTATGAAATGATTACATCACTGGTCATGAGGTTAAGCTGGTATCTGTATGAGGCAGTGATATCATTTCCATACTTTGGGCGCCTTCTGTCGGATTTTATTGGTAATTACACCCAATCCATGGGGAAATTAGGGGGGGATACCTCCCCCCGTCCGTTCACCTCCCTCTTCTCCTTCCGACTAATTACAACAGCTTTTGAGAATTTTGAATATCCTTGGGATGCGCAAGCCAGTGTGCTGTTAGTGCTATGCCTCCTGAATATGTTTCAGGTCTTCTTTAGGGCTACAAAGAGGCTCTTTAAGAGTACCACTCAGAGATCTCCCCCAAAGCTGGATACTCATGGGTGGCACGGCATGTGGGAGCATATGGGCAAGTATCTAGAGAACTTCTCACCGCCAGTGACTTGGAAGTTCACTCCCGAACAACTACAGAACCCTTATGAAGTGACAGAATATTTGAAAGAAAAATGCTGTGGCTATTCCAAAGACATACAACTCGCTGCACTGTGCTGGGCCCTGGCCAGTATCTACCAAACACTGCTTGATATTATGCAGCACCCTCGGGGGGAAAAGGGGGAAAAGATGGAAAACAGGACAACATGTACCGTGGCTACCCAAACCCTGACAACAGACACCGTGGCTGCCCCTACCCCGACAACAAGCACCGTGGCTGCCCCTACCACGACAACAGGTACCATGACTACCCCTACCCCGGTGACAGACACTGCAGCTGAACCAGAGAACCAGCCTGTGCCAGTATCAGTCGCCCCTGTACAGAAAAAGAAACACACAAAGAAATCAGTTCGCTTAGCGAGAAATGAAGATGAACCAGGGTCATCGCGAGAACAGGAGGTAGAGGCAGAACCTGAAATAATTACCCAATCTCTATCCATGAGTGAGTTGCGTGACATGCGAAAAGATTTTAGCCGCCACCCAGGTGAGCACATTGTTACCTGGCTCTTCCGATGCTGGGATAGTGGGGCTAGTAGTGTGGAATTAGAGGGTAAGGAAGCCAAGCAGCTGGGATCTCTGTCTAGGGAAGGGGGCATCGACAAGGCGATTGGGAGAAAAACACAAGTCCTCAGCCTCTGGAGGCGACTTCTGTTAGGTGTAAAGGAAAGATACCCCTTCAGGGATGAAGTTACATGTCACCAAGGCAAGTGGACCACCATGGAGAGAGGTATTCAGTACCTGAGAGAATTAGCCGTGCTGGAGGTGATTTACAATGATCCAGAAAATGCGCAGTCACCCACAGATCCAGATGAAGTCCAATGCACACAACCCATGTGGCGGAAGTTTCTACGAAGTGCACCACCAACCTATGCCAACTCATTGGCAGTAATGTCCTGGAGAGAAGGCTACGGACAAACGGTGGATGAATTGGCTGTCCAACTCCGGCAATACGAAGGGAGTCTCTCTTCCTCCCTACGGGCCTGTGTCTCAGCTGTAGAGGAGTTGTCCCGAGAGTTCCAGCAATTCAAAGTGGATCTGTCCTCCTCCTCACCTGTACAGGCCCGCATCGCAGTTATTGGGAGTAAGCGTTCCTCTGCCCAAGAGAGAGGAGAGAGAAAGTACACTCAACGGGCTAACCTGTGGTTTTACCTGCGTGACCATGGAGAGGACATGAGGAAGTGGGATGGAAAACCCACTTCAGTCTTGGATGCACGGGTACAGGAGTTGCGAGAAAAAGCGACCAGAAAAGAGAATTCTTGGAAAACTGCTGCTCCAGTTTCCCGTGAGCAGTCCCCCAGACGCAGTAGATGGGCTGATCTCATTTCTGATCCCCTTGAAGGGACTTCCGATTTACGTGTGCAGAAAGTGAGTAACGGATGTTCTAACCAGGATTAGAGGGGCCCTGCCTCCAGCCAGGTGGAGGAGAGGGACAACCGAGTCTACTGGACAGTGTGGATTCGATGGCCTGGCACATCAGACCCACAGGAATATAAGGCTCTAGTGGACACTGGTGCACAATGTACCCTAATGCCATCTAGTTATAAAGGGGCAGAACCCATCTGTATCTCTGGTGTGACAGGGGGATCCCAAGAGCTAACCGTATTGGAAGCTGAAATGAGTCTAACCGGGAATGAGTGACATAAACACCCCATTGCGACTGGCCCAGAGGCCCCGTGCATCCTTGGTATAGATTATCTCAGGAGGGGCTATTTCAAAGACCCAAAAGGGTACCGTTGGGCCTTTGGTATAGCTGCATTGGAGACGGAGGAGATTGAACAGCTGTCTACCCTGCCGGGTCTCTCCCAAGACCCTTCGGTTGTGGGGTTGCTGAAGGTTGAAGAACAACAGGTGCCAATTGCTACCACGACAGTGCACCGGCGACAATATCGCACCAACCGAGACTCCCTGATCCCAATCCATAAGCTGATTTGCCAACTGGAGAGCCAAGGAGTGATCAGCAAGACTCACTCACCCTTTAATAGTCCCATATGGCCCGTGCAGAAATCCAATGGGGAATGGCGACTAACAGTAGATTATCGTGGGCTGAATGAAGTCATGCCACCGCTGAGCGCTGCTGTGCCAGATATGTTAGAGCTTCAATATGAACTGGAATCAAAGGCAGCTAAGTGGTATGCCACAATTGACATTGCTAATGCATTTTTCTCCATTCCCTTGGCAGCGGAGTGCAGGCCTCAGTTTGCTTTCACTTGGAGGGGCGTCCAGTACACCTGGAATCGACTACCCCAGGGGTGGAAACACAGCCCCACCATTTGTCATGGACTGATCCAGGCTGCACTAGAAAAAGGTGAAGCTCCAGAGCACCTGCAATATATTGATGACATCATCGTATGGGGCAACACGGCAGAAGAAGTTTTTGAGAAAGGGAAGAAAATAATCCAAATCCTTTTGAAGGCTGGTTTTGCCATAAAAGAAAGTAAGGTCAAGGGACCTGCGCAGGAGATCCAGTTCTTAGGAGTAAAATGGCAAGATGGGCGTCGTCAGATCCCTGTGGACGTCATCAACAAAATAGCAGCTATGTCCTCACCGACTAATAAAAAGGAAACACAGGCTTTCTTAGGTGTTGTGGGTTTTTGGAGAATGCATATTCCAAATTACAGTCAAATTGTAAGCCCTCTTTACCAAGTTACTCGGAAGAAGAACGATTTTAAATGGGGGCCTGAGCAACGACAAGCCTTTGAACAGATTAAGCAGGAGATTGTTCACGCAGTAGCTCTTGGGCCAGTCCGGACAGGACAAGATATTAAAAATATGCTCTACACTGCAGCTGGGGAGAATGGCCCTACCTGGAGCCTTTGGCAGAAAGCACCTGGGGAGACCCGTGGCCGACCTCTGGGGTTTTGGAGTCGGGGATATCGAGGATCCGAGGCTCGCTATACTCCAACTGAAAAAGAGATCTTGGCAGCATATGAAGGAGTTCGAGCCGCCTCAGAAGTGGTTGGTACTGAAACACAGCTCTTCTTAGCACCTCGACTGCCAGTGCTGGGCTGGATGTTCAAAGGGAAAGTTTCCTCTACGCATCACGCGACTGACGCCACGTGGAGTAAGTGGATCGCACTGATCACACAGCGAGCTCGCATAGGAAACCCCAGTCGCCCAGGAATGTTAGAAGTGATCACGGACTGGCCAGAAGGCAAAGATTTTGGAATGTCACCAGAAAAAGAGGTGGCACGGGCCGAAGAAGCCCCGCTGTATAATAAACTGCCAGAAAATGAGAGGCAATATGCCCTGTTCACTGATGGGTCCTGTCGCATTGTGGGAAAACATCGAAGGTGGAAGGCTGCTGTATGGAGTCCTACACGACTAGTCGTAGAAACTGCTGAAGGAGAAGGTGAATCGAGTCAGTTTGCAGAAGTGAAAGCCATCCAGCTAGCGTTAGACATTGCTGAAAGAGAAAAGTGGCCAGTGCTCTATCTCTATACTGACTCGTGGATGGTGGCAAATGCCCTATGGGGGTGGCTACAGCAATGGAAGAAGGGCAATTGGCAGCGCAGAGGTAAACCCATCTGGGCTGCTGCACTGTGGCAAGATATCGCTGTTCGGATAGAGAAGCTAGTGGTAAAAGTACGTCACGTAGATGCTCATGTACCTAAGAGTCGAGCCACTGAAGAACATCAAAACAACCACCAGGCAGATCAGGCTGCCAAGATTGAAGTGTCTCAGGTGGACATGGACTGGCAACGTAGAGGTGAGCTATTTATGGCTCAGTGGGCCCACGATACCTCAGGCCATCAGGGAAGAGATGCAACATATAGATGGGCTCGAGATCGAGGGGTGGACTTGACCATGGACACTATCGCACAGGTCATCCATGAATGTGAAACATGTGCTGCAATTAAGCAAGCCAAGCGGCAAAAACCCCTGTCGCATGGAGGACGATGGCTGAAATATAAACAGTGGGAGGCCTGGCAGATTGACTATATCACACTCCCACGAACACGCCAAGGCAAGTGCCATGTGCTTACAATGGTGGAAGCAACCACTGGGTGGCTGGAAACATACCCTGTGTCCCATGCCACTGCCCAGAACACTATCCTGGGCCTTGAAGAGAAAATTTTATGGCAACACGGCACCCCAGAAAGAATCGAGTCGGACAACGGGACTCACTTCCGAAACAACCTCGTAGACACCTGGGCCAAAGAACATGGCATTGAGTGGGTGTATCACATCCCTTATCACGCACCAGCCTCCGGAAAAATTGAACGGTACAATGGACTGCTGAAAACTACATTGAGAGCGATGGGGGGTGGAACTTTCAAGCATTGAGATACACATTTAACAAAAGCCACCTGGTTAGTTAATACTAGAGGATCCGCCAATCGGGCTGGCCCCGCCCAACCAAGAGTTCCACATACTGTAGAAGGGGATAAAGTCCCTGTAGTGCGCATGAGGAGTATGTTAGGAAAGACAGTCTGGGTTAGTCCTCCCTCAAGCAGAAGCAAACCCATTCAAGGGGTTGTTTTTGCTCAAGGACCTGGGTACACCTGGTGGGTGATGCAGAAGGATGGGGAGGTTCGATGTGTACCTCAGGGAGATTTGATTTTGGAAGAGAATAGCCAATGAATTGGGCTGTATGATATTTAACTGCTAAATAACCTGCCAATGCATGTCATTGTATCTATAGTGTCTATATGCCATATCAAGGGTATTATTGTGAGAATTATCCAAATGACTACAGGATGGACTTTTGAAACTGAGCCAAGTACAACAGCGATAGAACTTGAACTGGCACCCACCAATTTCCTCAAGATCAACATCTTCGACCTGCAGACCAGGGGCATGAGTTGCACCAAATGTACTAGCCACAAGTTCCAGAGGCAGCGTACAACAACCCAACATCTCACACCATCTCTCTCTTATCCTGAAGAACTGTTACAACAGATAGAGCCCCAAAATTGATGGACACATTAGAGGGATAGCCCATAGGCTAAAGGAACACCGTGTGTGTGTGTGCGAAGTCAGGGGGGTGGAGTCCATATACTTATATATAAGACAACGAAAGTTGTAGTGGTTGATTGGAAAAAAAAAAAAAAAAAAAAAAAAAAATGTAAGATCTGGGCATGATGTAGATGGTATAGAATAAGGGGTGGATAATGTCCTGGGTTCAGCTGGGATAGAGTTAATTTTTACAGGAACCTGGGAGGTGGGGGCATAGCCGGGGCAGCTGACCTGAACTAGCCAAGGAGCTATTCCATACCATGTGACATCCTGCCCAGTATATAAATGGGGAGCGGGCCGGGGGGTGGTCTCTGTTTTCGGTGGGGGAAGTGGCGGAGCGTCGGGTCCCGGGTGGTGAGCAGTTGCACTGTGCATCACTCTTTTTGTATACTTTTTTTCATTAGTGCCGTTGTTGTTGTTGTAATCTCTTTTGAGTTTGTCCCAGTAAACTGCCTTTATCTCAACCCTCGAGGTTCCAGTTTCTTTTCCTTTTCTCTCCTCCGTCTCCTCCCCATCCCACCAGAGGGGGGCGGAGGAATGAGCTAGCGTTGCGTGGTCCTTTGTTACCGGCCGGGCTGAAACCACGACACTTATAAAACCAAAAACGTGTCCCAGGTCGCATTACTTGTTCACGGCTCTGGGGAATTAGGTAAAGAAGGTGATTGCCCACAATGGCAATCACAGGATAAACAAACATAAATCATCAAAATTATTACAATGACAGTTAACAAAACAAGTGCCCCAAAATAAAGCGTTAACAAAGTCATAAGCATTTTGCCTTTTCTTTTGCAATTTTTCCCTTCAACGACACAGTGCACAGATATTTTTTTTTTGCAAAGCCGGTGGCTAGGCCCTCGTGGAGCTGGTGGCTGCGCCTGGTCTGCTGGGATCAGGGTCTGGATATGCAGCAAGAAAATGGATTTCCACGCCTCCAGTCCGGACCATCCAATGCAGCTTCTTACACCTGGTCAGACATATTAGACCACAAATGGTGGTTCTGAGACATAAAATGCAACACAAACCACCATAACAGGAAAAAAAAAAAACAACCAGAAGAAACGTACATAAACCAAAGGTGCCTCTCCAAAGCCAGAAAAGACCAGCAACATAAAGAAAGATTTAGGGAAAAAAAAATCACAAAAAAAAGACAAGCCAGAAGACAAGACAAGGCAAGGCAAAAATAACATAAGTCCAAGAACCCAGGGCCAACAAACCCACAGCCAGTCTGTAACAGTAACATGCTTTAATCCTACCTCGCCTAAACTCTGGAATCCTATAATCTGGCCATCCCACTGCCCTAGCACACTGTAACACTAGCAGAATAGAGCCCGAGCACGTCGTAGCCCTAAGATATCAAAAAATGAAACACAAACTCTTCCTGCCTTTCTCCTCTCACCCTTCCCCTCCGCCCCTCTCTCCTGCTCCCTGTCCCACCTCTGTCCATCGCTCTGTCCCGCCTTCTCCTTCTCTTTCTTCTCCTTCTCCTCCTCTTTCTCTTTCCTCGCCTCCTCGTTCTCCTCCTCGTCCTCGCCCGGGCAGGCGGCCATGGGGCCTGCGGGGGGCGGGGCCGGGCCGGGGATGGGGTCCCTGCAGGGTCGGGCAGCAGGACAAAGTGCCCCGGGGCATGCTGGGAGCTGTAGGCCTGGGGCACGGGGCTGCCGGGGGACCCTGCTGGTTCCCGGGGCATGCTGGGAGCTGTAGGCCTGGGGCACGGGGCTGCCGGGCGGCCATGTTGGTCTCCGCAGTCTCTGCTCCAGCTGCGGCCTGGCTGAGGTGAGGGCTGGGGCTGCCCGTGAGGCGAGCGAGGCCCTTGGGCGGGCGTGGGGGTGTCTCCTGCCTGCTGGCTGCCCGGAGGGGGCTCCAAGGTGGAGCTGGGCCCGGCTGAGGGAAGGAGAGAAGGGACAGGGTGAGTGGGGTCGCAGTCCTGGGTTTGCGGATTTCACACAGACGGCCTGTTCAGAAAACACAGCTTCTGTGTGGGTCAGCGGTCCCTGCAGAGCTTTATTATGTGTAGCTGTTTTTATAAATACACAGCGGGCTCACACGATGCTGTACTTCTTGTAAACTGAATCGCTTTTATCCCGGCTACAGTCTGGAGGGAGCAAGTGCCAGCTGGTAGATTAAGACGGAGATGAAAGCAAGCGATACGCTTGCAGTGGTGATCCTGCCACAAGGCGTGCTGCTTCTCGATCAGGGAAGACATTGCAGTGACTCTGTAAGAGGACAAGGTTGTCAGTGCTATTTTTCTCTATGTGACACCCAAGGGATTTTTTCCCTCTGCGTGTGTTTCTGTGCAGGCATGTGCATGAAACATAGGTGTTTCTCTGTGCTGTAACGGGGACTGACGACAGCTGGGTGGGTGGCAGGGTGTGCAACCGCAGCAGAAACTTCCTGCAGCTGCCCTGCCATGTGCTTCAGGATAAAACAGCTCATCTGGTTGTTTGCTGTCGTTGAGAGCTACTGAGGGCATGGGAAGGTGTTGGGTTCTTCCTCCCTGCAGTCAGCGCTGGTCCTTGCTGGGTAGCCTCCCACACCAGCCAGTGCTGTGCTCCCCTCTCAGTTGTTAGGCAAACACCCGCAGCAGGAAAGCGTGGCATGTTCCTCTGATTCATGCATTCTCCACCTTGCACAGCAACATGCTTGAAATGTGCTCTTTTAATTGCTGCTAACATTCAAAAATCTTGTCTTGTTCTGGTCAGCAAGGTATGTGGAAAACATCACGGTTGCATTTTGAGAATAAAATAGGTTCCTGTCCTTCCCCCTGCCCCCGAAACCGTGTGGGATCCAGACCTTCTCCCCCTACCCCCCTATGTGTAGCCTGGCTTTGTTCATTTTGCTGCCTCGTACCAAGAATATAGCAAACAACTGAGATGTGTGCCGTGTGCTGCAGGCCAAAGAGCATTTTAAATGTCCCCAGTTTCTTTCATGCAGCTGTGCAGCATGGTACATTTTGGAAGGCACACTGGGATGATGTATCAGAAGTTGCTGAAAATGAGGTGATACTGGTAGTGGTTTGTTTCCAGTGCCTGGTTTGGGAAAGAATGTCCTCAAATAGTCTAAGGTACAGATCTGTTAGAGGAAAAGGAGTGCAAGGTAAGGAGCATCATGCTGCATTTATTGCTAAGCGTCTGCTTTCATTTCATTCAAACTAGAAAGGAAACCAAGATTGGACCTGCAAAAAAATTTGTTTCCCAGAGTGAGCATTCAAGCACTGGGGAGCAGTTTGCAGGTCAGAACTTCAGCCTGCTCTGGGTGATAAACCCTCAGGAGAGGAAAGAGAATCCCCACTTTTTGAAATGCAGCTCTACGTACCTTAATAGTTCTTCTTGTTTGATTGTGTTGGCGGTCAGACTCTAAGCACGTGACTAAACTGTTAAAAAAATCAAGATATTTAAGGATTATTTGCTGTATTCAATGCTCTTACAAGCAGTGCACCCTATTGCCCTGTGGATAGTATAACGTCATGACTGGTAATTTTCCTTTTTTAGTACAAGGATGCATGTATGAAGGCAAATCGAGGGTACAGTTGGTGCCCCAGCAAACCAACCTGCGAAAACCCAGGCATCCACTGTTACAAACAGGAAGAAGCTATGGGCCTTTGCTTCGGACTCTGCAAAGGCTTTACCAAGCCCAAGGAAAGTGACAAGAAGTGACGAAATGCCACGGCGTAACTTCGGGGTGGCAGGTGAGATTTCCATCCATTTTCCTCAAACGTAGCAGCCTCGTTTTGTTTGCAGATGTGGTGTTGAAATCAAACTGCAAGACCGGTTTCCTTTACTGCACCTGGTACTGTAGTGCAAATACCTTCCATGTCCCAAATTGAGTTGCCAAGACTCTAGTTAAACCTTGCATAACAGCCTCAAATCTTCCTAAGTGTGTTATAGACGCTCGTGACAAATTGGAGGAGCCAATTTGTTGTGAATAAAAAAGGTCGAATTTATTACCAAGCGATAAGAGAGCAAAACAGCGCTGGGCAGCCGGGGAGGCAGTGCTCCGCCACAAGCTCGCAACTTTAGGTTATAGTTACATTCCTTATATACATTCCATGTATCTCTTTCTTGCAAGTCTCCGCCTTGTCCTGCTTCTTCTTTCTTCATTCGTGCAGGTCTGTCACTAAGCGGATTCGGTCTATCTTCTCAAGGACGAGTGTCTTTTGATGTAGAATGTCCTTTGATGTAGAAAAGTACAGTCTTGGCAGAGTCCATGCCCTTATCTGGTAGATTATAGCTGTTGTACATTTCTCTCCTTAGCTAGTAAGTTATAGCCGTTGCCCTCTTCCCGTGACCTTTACGCACCAATTAAGCAAGCTTTGTTATTTACACAAGGCATCTGCTAACTCTCAATATGTCTCTTCTCCCTTCCTGATTTCATGAACAAAGTTAACCCGTTCATTACAATCCCCCCTTTTCTATTTGATCCTGATTTTGTTTATTAAATCGATCCAATGCTTCTTTTGCCCACCCGAGGATAGGAGTAATTCTTCCATTCCCGATTTGTTCATATTGCTTTCGTAGCAGCATTAAGTGTGCAGTTTCCAAGTGCCCTTTAACAATAGCAATCAACTTATTAAAAATGTATGGCCCAAAATTCAAGAATAAGATCAACAAAATAAGAGGTCCTGCAATAGTTGACAATAGGGTGGTTAACCAGGGTGAATAATTAAACAGGGACTCATACCAGCTCTGTTGTGCTTCCCAGTCTTTTTTCCGTTTTTCTAACCCCTCCCGTAGCTTGGCCATTGTATCTCTAACTACTCCAGTATGGTCAACATATACACAACACTCCTCCCGTAGGGCTGTACATAACCCCCCCTGCTGCATGAACATTAAGTCTAAGCCCTGTCTGTTTTGTAATACTACTTCCGATAAAGACCTAACAGACTGTTCTAGGGCTGTCATGGCCTCTTCTATCCTAGTCAAATCCTCGTCGACCGCTACCCTTAAGGATTGAAATTTTTGATTTTGTTGTACGAGGGAAGTTATTCCTGTACCAGCTCCAGCAGCTCCGATTGCCATGAGGGTTGCCACCGTGAGAGCTGTAAAGGGCTCACGTTTTTGTATGTGATGGGCCTGAGTAGTTTGATAGTCATACACAAAATCTTCAGGATGGTAAATAAGCCTAGGTATCACAGCTACTTGTATACAATATTCAGTTGTCCAATCAAAGACCTTTAGGGATATACAAGGTGTAACCCCAGTTTGGGAACAAATCCACTTAGTATTATTTGCAGGAATTAACCGCTCAGCTGTTATTCCTCTTGATTTGCGAGTTGTGTTACACAGGTGTCGTTTGTCTTTTGGGACATTTCCTATACACTTTCCTTTTCCCGATACCTGGGACATTGTTATCCCTTGCTTACGTCCAGATTCTTTATTCCACATGCACTGAACTGGATTTGTTCCGTTGGCCTTTTTAAATCTACTGTCCACCCCAATAGCTTCATAAAAGGGCAGTCAAATGTCGTAACATAACCAACAATGCTCGGTTATATTAGGGTAGGTGGCATTCAGTACCTGTTAGCTGGCTTGGAGCATATCCCATAATGGGTTGATTCTTGTTGATATCCCCGGGATATTATTTTCAGCGATGTCTATGCTAGGAAGGATTGTAACAGTATGTACAATACTGTTGCTATCATCTTCCTCTGCTATGACCGGATTTGGTCCCACACCAGAGGGTTCATTTGGCACCAGCTCTTTCCTTATTGTAATTATTCCCCCTGAGTCTGCGCCTGGTTCCCAAAGTCTGATTCCCCATGTTCTCCCTGTTAGCCAAGCAGGATCTTTTGGGTTGGTTACATTAATATAAATATATGGGCAATTTCCACTCCATGGTCCTGTTTGGCTTCCATCCCAGCCATGTGAAGCAGGTGTACATCCATGAGGTCCCCATCCTATGGATAGGAATTTATCTGGACCTCCCCCAGGAGTCCAATCAGAAGCTATAGTCTCGCAACCCCAATAAGAACAATAGTAAGAGTTGGGATGGTTGCAATACCCCTTTCCAGGGTTAGAACTGGGGCAAAAATAAAAGCCTAAGTTATGTAGACATGGGTCTCTGGGTACGAGTCGACACAACGATTGATTAAAACTTGGGGCCCCGGTAGCAATTACTTGTTGTAGCATCATTTGATCCTCCCACCTATAGAGCGTGCATTTATAAGGTTGGTGGGGGTTTCTGTTCCCTTGGGTTATCCCTATTAGCATTAGTGACAGTCTTATCATCCAAGTGCTTAATCTTAAGTTCGAGAAGAGTGGTGTACCCTTACCCTTGTGACAGGTATTCCGAGGGTGTTGATAATCATTTTGATTTTTGTCTTTATCCCTGGTGAGAGATGGGAGATATTGGGGAAGCTCTGAGGAAGTTTTATTTGGGAGTAATAAGTCAAGAGGCTCCGTGAGCCTTCTCTGGAGGTGGTTCATCAACCTTAATCCCCACAACAGTACGTCTCTGCCTTCTTCTCTGCCTACTTTGTTGCTTAGAGCAGCAAGGTGTACCATCTTCTCGGCAGCAGTCGTATTCTTCAGGGGAACCTCCTTTATATTTGGTTTGCTTTGACTTATATGCGTCCCAGTTTTTTATCCTTCACTTTCCGAGCTCCCCACCCCACTCTGACCACTGTTCATCTGCACTATTTCAGCCTTTGTTGTACATGGCCCATTTACATAAAGACAACACCTCTCAGGGTTTATGCCTTTAGCAAAAATATCCTCACCACTCTTTGGAGTCCTTTATAATTTTCCCGGTTGATACACCTACACGTAATGCTTGCCTGTTTGTAAGTATAATTTTTGTGGCCAATACCACTAGGGGAATACCCATAGGAGCAATGTGTCCACCACTTTTCTTCACAGAGTTTACACCTGTAGCATACAAAGGGATGACATATACAGTGAGGATTTTTACAAAAGATAGTCTCACTCATCCACTTTTCTTCAGAACTTAATTTTCAAGCCATCAGGGTCTCTGGTCGCCTCCCAGTGAGAACTCTGAATTTGTCCTTTGATTCTGCTTGCATGAGTCCATCCTCGTTCTGCAGTCCGGACAGCAGTTTCTGTGATAAGTAAAACAAGAAAGGGCCCCTCCCACCTAGGAGTGAGAGAGGATTCTTTCCAGACTCTGATTAATACCATATCACCTGGCTTCACTGAATGCATAGATATATCTAGGGGTGGCCTCTGTACCACCATTCCCTTCCTTCGCAATCGCTCTCTCCTTTTCATCAGCTGAACAATATAAGGGTTAATACTATCTTCATCTAAAGTAGGGTAATTGACTGGGCATTCCATATCATAGGGCATGCCATATAACATTTCAAATGGGGAAATTCCAGTATCCGCTCGGGGCTGAGTCCAAATATTAATAAAGCAATTGGCAAACATTTTACCCACGACATTTTGGTTTCTATCATTAACTTAGTTAATTGTTTCTTTATTTCTCCATTCATTCATTCTACTTTCCCGGGGCTTTGGGGGTGCCAAGGGGTATGGAACTCCCATTTAGTTCCAAAGGGGGCTAGAGCTTCTTTTACTACTTTGGAAAGGAAATGTGGGCCTCTATCTGAATCAAGAGTTTCAATATTTCCATATCGCAGTATGATATGCTCTAAAAGTACTTTTACCACTGTATTGGCAGTTGCCCTAGCAGTAGGGAACGCCTCGACATAATGAGTGAGGTGGTCTACCAATACAAGTAAATGTTTATATCGCCCTACTTCAGGGAGATCAGTAAAATCAATCTGTATTTTGGCGAATGGTCGGTGTGCTAATTCCCGTCCCCCTTGTACTTTTTCTCTAAGATGCTGTTTATTGATCCTCTGACACATTAGGCACCCTTGTACGATTCCCTTGGCTACATTATAAACCCCAATACACATGTACTTTATTGCGAACTGATCACCCAGCGCTTGGACACCCCAATGAGTCTTTAAGTGCATACCTCTCATTATTTTCCATGTTAGTGCTTTTGGTAACACCTGTCTCCCATCGGGTAGTTCCCATTTACCCTCTTTTTCCACTACTCCCATTCCCTTCAATTTATCCACTTCTGGTTTACTAAACTGTGGGCTTAGGGTTTTTGCTGGTGTTTCACCCGCTGGCGGGTTGATGGTCACAGCAAGTAGTGCTGCCGCCTTGGCTTCCTGGTCAGCAAGATTATTCCCTCGAATTTCAGGGGTCGGTCCTCTTTGGGGTCCCTTAACATGTACCACAGCTATTCGCTTGGGCCCTCTTATTGCTTGTAGAATTTTGACAATCAGTTCCCCACGAACCAAACCCTTTCCTTGAGAATTAATAAGTCCCCGTTCTTCCCAAATTTTTCCGGAAGTGTGTACCACTCCATACGCGTATTTTGAATCCGTGTACACAGTCCCTTCTTTGTCCTTTAAAAGTTCCAATGCCCTAAGTACTGCGTATAACTCACATGCCTGCGCCAACCAACTAGGACTGAGGGGTCCGGATTCTTTTACTTCTAGGCTCCCCCCGTCCACAATTGCATATCCTCACTTCCTTTTCCCTGCTATTACTCGAGATGACCCATCAGCGAATAACTTTTCTCCCTCTCCCAATTCTACCTCTTCCAGATCTGGCCTAATTTTCATTTGTTCTTCAATGGTTTGGAGGCAATTATGTGTTAACTCTTCCTCAGGACCCCCATACAAAAATTGTGCCGGGTTCTGCAAGCTCGTTGTTCCAATTTCCAGTTTAGGGGAATGGATTAGGATCCCCTCATATTTTAAAAGCCTAGCATCGATCCATTTTTCAGCTTTTTGTTGTAGAACTCCTCGAATATTATGGGGGGAGAACACCCTTAATTCACTTCCAAATGTTACCTTATTCGCTTCTTCCTATCAGGAAGCCTATCAGGGCTACAGCAACGACTGCCTGTAAACAGGTGGGCCACCCTCTACTGATGGGGTCTAATAATTTGGAAATGTACCCTATGGGTTTCTTTTTCCCTGCCCACTCCTGGGTCAAAACCCCGTATGCTGTCCCCTCCTCAGTGGCCACAAATAAATAAAAGGGTCTCTTCACATCAGGCAGACTTAAGACAGGGGCATTAACTAGATCGGCCTTGAGACTCTCTAATCTTTCTTCATCCTCCTGAGTCCATTTAAGCAGTCCATCCATAGTTAGCTTTTGATACAAAAATCGCGCTTTTGCACTAAAGTTCTCGATCCACTGCCTACAATACCCGAATAGCCCCAACAATTGTCTAATCTGTCGTTTACTCCTTGGGGCTTTCAGTGATAAAATCCCATTTACTCGTTCAGGGTCTAACTTCTTAGTCCCCTTGCTTATCCAGTGTCCTAAATATTTTACCTCCTCTTCCACAAACTGTAGTTTTGACCGTGATATCTTGAGGCCTTGAAGGCTCAAGAAATTTAACAACCGTATGCTTTCTTTTCTGTCTCCTGATTCTCTCCTGCCAACAATAAGTCATCCACATACTGTACTAGCACAACCCCATCTCGCAACCGGTATTCCCGTAGAATTCGTTCTAGGGCTTGTCCAAATAAGTTTGGGGATTCCGTGAACCCTTGGGGAAGTACAGTCCACCTTAACTGCTGTTTCCTATGAGTGTCTGGGTCTTCCCACTCAAAGGCAAAATAATCTCTACTTTCCTCCTTTAGAGGGCATGTCCAGAATGCATCCTTAAGATCTATTTCACTATACCATTGGTTCTCGGGCCCCAGTTGACTCAACAGGGTGTGTGGGTTTGCCACTACCGGGAACCGGCTGACAGTCCGTTTATTGATTTCTCTTAGGTCATGCACCAGCCGATAGCCACCATTGGATTTTTTTACTGGTAAAATTGGGGTATTAAAAGGGGACATGCAGGGTTCGAGTACCCCCTTTCCCAATAGTCTCTCAATCTCAGGTTTTAGTCCCCTTCTCCCTTCATTAGATAAAGGATATTGTTTAACTCTTACTGGAATCTCGGGGTTCTTAATAACTACCTCAAACGGTTCAATATCCAGTTTTCCAACTGTTTCGGGAGTATACCATACTTCGGGGTTAATTTGCTTCTCGTCCACCTCTGTAAGGGGACAAAGCCTGATTTTTAACTCTTCCTTTTCCACATCCACCTGAATCCCCATTTCTACAATTAAATCCCTACCTAATAGGTTATGTTCCGCTTCAGGTACCAACAACAGCGTTCCGATTCCATATCTGCAACTTGATTCCACCGCCACATCTTTTATAACGGGGAACCTAAAAGGTTCCCCTTTTGCTCCAATTACATTAACTTCATCTCCGGATAGTTTACATCCCGGAGGTAATGACTGCACAGTAGACCTTTCGGCTCCGGTATCTACAAGAAAGATCACCTCCTGGTGCTGAGGACCCACTTTTAAAGTTATCAAGGGCTCTTTCTTACCAGGGGTGCTCAGCACATAGAGCCCCTGACCCCGCTAATCCTCCCGGAACGCTTTTTCATCCTGAATCCTTTTTCTACATTCTCTCTTCATGTGTCCTCTTTTCCTGCAATAAAAACATTCCACGGCTTTATCTCCCCTACCAGACCTACCGGGTCTCATTATCACACCTTTCTGTCCTTCTCTTACCGCTGCAACCAGCAGCCTGCCGCTTTTCCGTTTCCTCTTCTCGCCTCACGTACACCTTCTGAGCTTCTCTAAGTAATTCATCCAACCCCCGCTCCTGCCAGTCCTCAATTTTCTCCAACTTCTTCCTAATATCTTCCCACGACTTGGCCACAAACTGAGTTTTCAGCAACGCTTGTCCTACAGGAGTGGCAGGGTTTACCCCAGAATATAACTGGAAACTTTTCCTTAACCTTTCAAGCCATTCTGTTGGGGTCTCATCTTTTTTCTGCTGTTCACAAAAGGCTTTATTAATATTCTGTCCTCGGGGAACAGATTCCCGTATCCCCTGAATTATAATTGTTCTCAAGTCTGACATATTATTCCTATGAGCCGGATCCTGATTATTCCAGTTTGGCCGATTTAAGGGCCATTTTTGATCCGCTGCCGGACCAGCCTGATGTTGCTGGTCCCACGCTCTCATCCCAGCCCCTCTAATCATGTCTCTTTCTTATACGGTAAATAATATGCCCAGGATAGACTGTAATTCATCCCACGTGTACAAATTTGGTCCCAAGAATTGATCCAGCTTCTCAGCTACCCCCAGGGGATCATCTAACAGACTCCCCATTTCCTTCTTAAATTCTCTTACATCCCCTGTGTTAAGGGGAACTGCCACATACCCCGTTCCCGGCCTCCCCTGTCCGTCCCCACCAGGCACTAACATTTCCTGAAGAGGAAACAATCCCTCCCTTCCTCGCCTTATTCTATTACGTACAGACCTTCTGGGAGGGGGTGCCGGGGTCGGGGAATGAGGTTCCGAATCTGACCCTTCCTGGGCCTGGGCTATTTCCTGGCCTTGGGGTGGGTCCTGAGGCGGAAGGGCGTGAGGGGCATAGGGAGGGGGCCAAAGGGGGTCCTCATCATCTTTTCGAGGTTTATCTGGTCTGTTTTCCCTTAAGGCAAAGAGGAATGACAGTTCCCAGGATTGGGGAATCCATAGGGCAGCATATTCACTCTCCTCTGGGCTGACTGGTGGTCTTTTATTATTTACCCATATATTTAATTGTTGACACACCCAATCCTCGAAGGACCCGAACACGGGCCAGAGTACATGAGGATTGCTGAGAGGTTTCCCACCCCAAATCTCAATACAATAATTAATCATCTTCTCCTTAGACTTATTCTTTCTCTTTGGTGAACTGTCCCAATATCTTATCATCAGGCCTAAGGGACTATCAGGGGGTATGTCGGGTAACTTATCTTTCTTCCCCATCCCCACGGGTCCAGAGGGCTTGCTTTTCCTCTGTCCCATCTTCCGAGGTGCCCTTATCCACACACACTCACTTCCCCTCGGTCGTGACTCGCTCCCTCGTGGGCTACGAGAACTGCACTACTGGAGGGTCCGCACTCGCGTGATCTCAGAGAGACCTCTCACACAGTCGCACCTCGGGATAACCACCCCAACCAAACAGCTCACAACTTATATACTCACCCGCTCCTGGGGTCTTCGCTTGCTCTTCGTGCACAAAATTTAAGGGGTCCTGCAGGTTCTTTTGCTCAGTTATCGTAATTTAAAGGGGTTCGCGGGTCCAGGGTGTGGTGGCGGCAACTCCTCAAGACGGGGCTATCCGGGGATACGGCGTCTCCCCGCTTGCAGGGGT
Source organism: Astur gentilis (assembly GCF_929443795.1). NCBI lineage: Eukaryota > Metazoa > Chordata > Aves > Accipitriformes > Accipitridae > Astur > Astur gentilis. The sequence continues at coordinate 8,553,155 of NC_064914.1, forward strand.
CCGCACCAAAGAACCTGGATCCGTGTCATGGCACCAAATTTGTTATAGACACTCGTGACAAATTGGAGGAGCCAATTTGTAGTGAATAAAAAAAGTCGAATTTATTAGCAAGCGATAAGAGAGCAAAACAGTGCTGGGCGGCCGGGGAGGCAGTGCTCCGCCATAAGCTCGCAACTTTAGGTTATAGTTACATTCCTTATATACATTTCATGTATCTCTTTCTTGCAAGTCTCTGCCTTGTCCTGCTTCTTCTTTCTTCATTCGTGCAGGTCTGTCACTAAGCAGATTCGGTCTATCTTCTCAAGGACGAGTGTCTTTTGATGTAGAATGTCTTTTGACATGAAAAAGTACAGTCTTGGCAGAGTCCATCCCCCTTATCTGGTAGATTATAGCTGTTGTTCTTTTCCCTCCTTAGCTAGTAAGTTATAGCCGTTGCCCTCTTCCCGTGACCTTTACGCACCAATTAAGCAAGCTTTGTTATTTACACAAGGCATCTGCTAACTCTCAATATGTCTCTTCTCCCTTCCTGATTTCATGAACAAAGTTAACCCGTTCATTACAAATATGATGATTATAGTCGCCAGTTTATTGAGCCTAGGTGATCATTCTTATACAATTCTATAAGTTCCTTAGAAGCTTTGATTGGCTGCTGCATGCAAGCATTTGGTGTCCACGTGCACAAGCATAAAATGTGATTGGTTATATCGACACTGTACACGTGTATAAACATAAGATACAGTTAGTTATACTCACTCTGTACATGCGCGTAAACATAGGACATAATTGGCTATATTAACTAGAGCATGCGAAACTTGTCTCAGTCTAATTGGTCAAGATAAACTGCCGAATTGAGGTTGTTTGTGCCAAGTTCCCTTTATCGTGGAATGCGCACCTGTGTTTTTCTAATTGGGATCTTTCTTTTTCTGTCTTCTTGTTTATTCTGTTCAAGGCCTTCTAAAGGCGTCTGGAATGCTCTTGCGACCATGAGCTACTTTCAGGCCCAGTAACTAAGTTCCATATAATTGAACCCTACATAAGCTATACCCCATTTAGGGTCCAGATTTGATTGCTGTTTAGTTCAGGCTCATCTGCTGTTAAGAGATTTTCATAGTCAAAGAGGGGAATGCTGATTGTGTGCATTCTTCTTCTCTTTCATAGAGTGTTGTACTATGTTTAGTAATTTGCTGTTGACAGAAATAATTTATGGTTGTCTACGAAGTTGGAGGTACGGCAGGACAGGGACTCGGCAGCTGGGGTTTAGAGACCGCACGGCACCGGGGGCTCCCCTCTCCCGCCCGGGCAGGGAGCCGGCAGGGACGCCGCAGGGTCCTAAAGTCTCCCGCCTTCCATCCCCGGGGCGGCAACCGTGGTGGCGCAAGGGGGGAGCAGGGGCAGCCAGGCTCGGCACGAACTGCGTGGCGGGGGGGGGGGGGGGGGGGGCTGTGGAGGGTCGGTGTGTTTGTGTGTGTGTGTGCGTGCAGTGGCGGGCCCGGGGGAGGGGTGTGGTGTGTCGGCCCGGGGGCCTGTTTCGGAGGGTGGGGGTGCGCGCGTGCGCGTTTTGAGCGCACAACTGTGATCGGGTCAGTAGGTGGAGCGTTTGGAGGGTTTACCTCTCCTCTGCTAATCCAGTGTGGAATATGAGCCAAGAAAGGGGAAGGGTGAGAGGAGAAAGGCAGGGAAGAGAGAAAGAAAGGGCACTTCCATGCCCCGTTCTTGGAAGTGTTCGAGGTCAGGTTGGACGTGGCTTTGAGCAACCTGACCTAGTGAGAGATGTCCCTGGCCATGGCAGAGAGGTTGCTCTACGTGAACTTTAAAGGTCCCTTCCAATCCAAACCATTCCACAACTCTATGATTCTGATTCTATGAAATGCTAACAGGGTGCTGCTACCCCCAGTGAACTACACTACAGAATGCTGCCACTGGGAACGCTTTGCTGCGCAAGAATGCTGGGACGACCCACTCACTGTTTCCTACTCTTCAGCAGCGATTCAACCAGGTGACCCAAAGCTCCCAGAGGGACTATGGACACCAGGATGGCCAGCGCCACAGCTGCACGGTACATTAGCGGTCATTTGCAATCTGCAGCCTTTGGACTTTTCTCACCAGCACCTGTAGGAGATGAGACAGTCCCCACATATTCATGTGTTCTGCACTGCTGACAGTCGCACAGTGTGTTTGAGAGGCTGAACGGTTGCTATGTGCAGCTGTGCCCGTGGGCTTGGGGCAAGGAGTGCTTGCTGGGGATCCTGGATTCCTGAGGAGTGCAATACAGTATTAGAAAGGCATAAAAAATAGACAACCAAAGCTGAATGCCTCAGCCCTGCATTCCCCCTATGGCTCTGGACGGCGGCCAGCTCACAAGCTGAAGTCACACAGCCTGCAGCCACTGCTGTAATCCCATCTGGAGGAGAAACATTCCCCTGATACGTTGCAATCAACTGCTTCATAAGTGAATGGCAGTGCATGGAAGATGAGCAGCAGACACAGGTGTCAGCCGAGACACCCAAAGCTGCAAAGGCACACGGGTGATGTTCTGGGTAGAAAGTTTTCATGCGAAGAATGCATTAAGCTCACTGTGCAATACCAGTAATCGTTAAATGTTGGTCCGCAGAGCAGCAGCTGCAGAGGGGATAGAGTGAGCTTTTGCCTGTGACCCGGCAAAGGAAGTGAAGACTCACGACTTACCCATCCGTTCCTTCCAAGGCTCTATGTCAGAATCCCACTGAGATGCAGAGCCTCTTTCTAAGTCATTTAGAAAGACTACAACAGCCTCCATAAACAATGTCCTCTCTCTCCGGGACTGAGTTGTTAGTCTAATAGACTGATGCTGTTTTTCTGAAGCGAGTGCTTGCAGCTCACAAACAAAACAAAGATGAGTAATGTAGCAGTCGTTTCATCAATTTAAACAAATTAAGACCTACTATCAGTCTTCCCTGCAGCAGGCCCACAGAAATTAACACCATCTAAGAGCCATACCCATGGCAAGTCTAGTGAAATAATGTCAAACTAGATTGAGTGCTGCAGGCTGTTTGGGGCAAGATGACTGCTCATTTACCATCTCTCTCACCCCACAGTATGTTGGTTTCAGCTTTGTTAACTGCTACAAGTCAACTGATGGAGCCACTTCACAAATTTATTCCGTGCCCCAAGGACTTGAAGAGCTTGATCTGAAGTATCTTTTATACATTATTTCAATGGCAGTTACTACAGCTCTGCGTGATACTTAAGAAGAAAGTTAAAAGTTGAACTTTAGCATAAATCCTAGTAGCATCACCTTTAAAAGAAGCAAAAAGGCTTCAGCTGTTTTGATAAGAACGTATCAAAAATCCTTACCTTGCTGTCACCAAGTTCTGAAATCCATTCTTTGACCAAGCTATTCGGTTTACCAAGAATGACCAGCCTTTAAAGAAAACTCATGTATAAGTTTGCCCGAAAAAAAACCCAGGAGATTAACAAATTTTACAGCCTTGTTATACCTGTGATTCAGTTCTTCCTCATCTTCAAATACCCCACATGCTTTCATTGCTTCAACCACCTTCTGAGTATGAATGCAGTCTATATCCTTAGGAGGAGCCAAGCTAATTGGAGAAGTCATTCCGTAGGGCCTTTGAGGCTGGTTCTGCAGCCTAGGAGTACTGTGGGAGACAATAAAATCCTGAACACTCCACAAAACAAAAAAAACCCACAAAACAACAAACCAACCACCTTACTGGAAAACACCCTTCCACTTAGAGGTTTTCAAATCAGCTTCTGCTCTTTTGCACAGCATTACCATAAATGAGGGGAAAAAGATCCTGCTTATGGTTTTTAGATAACTTGACCTAACTTAGAAGTCACAACTACTTTTTTAGAAAAACATTTCTGGATATAAGAAAAGATCCAAGGTGCTACCAAGTTGCTTCTACAGACTCTGGAAGGACATTATAGTTGATTGTAGAGGAAGGACATACAACAAAGTGGTCTGTTAAACAGAGTTGTTGCAGCAAATTCAGCATTCCCTTAGTTTTGTTTACGGAAGAGGACAAATGAAAACATCAACCAATCTGCAGCTAATGTTACTAGCAGAGCCTTGTGCTCTTAACACAGTGTTCAATTTTTATAGTTCAGAGGCTTAGCTGTACATACATCTGTTTCAATCTAAATCCAAGAGCTGTATGTCAGCATGCAGAGCAGCGCAAGTTAAGCTCTGTTTGTAGAAGGTGCTCAAATCTGCTTGAGCTAGCTCACTGCCCAGTTAGGCTGAGCAGGACACCAGGCACCTGGGTTTGGAGGCCCACAAGGTTACTGCCCCTGGAACTTCAGGCACAGCAAGGCATCATTTTCACCTCCAACCCTCTGCTTGCCCTGTTTGCTTAGAGTTCCTTGCAATCAGAAGCAGCACAGGACTGACATGGCAGCACAACATTAAATTACAAGCAGCGTGAGCTTTTTTTTTTTTTTTTTTTTTTACACCACAGAACCCTTGCTTTAGAAAGGGAAAAATGGAGAAAGGAACCCCTACTTTGCATTACCAGCTGACACCAGGGGAGAGAAAGGAGTGGGACAGAAGGTGAGGACTGTACTTAGTGGATCAAGGGTCTCTACAGAAACACTAGTAGCAAAAGGGGGAGACACGTGAAAAAGGTCTCTACAACTCATCATGCTTGTCAAAGAGCCCATATCCAGACCCGAAGGCTAAAGGGATTAATGATGCCATTATTCAAACCGGACATTTTCCTACTTAACATACGGACAACTTCAGGTATTAGGTGGGTTAGTCGAGAGACGCTTAGAACTATTTAAGGCATCTGACCCACTCTGGCTGGAATGGGATGAGGAAGTGCTTAAAGGACAGCTTCAACACTTGATTGTAAAAAGGTAGCTTATTGGAGCTCCTTATTTCTAATTGTTGCCTTTACTCTTCCACTGAGGGAAGATGGATTTCTCTCTCTCAGAGTAGCTTTATCCAACTACAGACATGGCTTTTAGTCATCTAGTGGGTTCCCCCTGCCTCCCTTCTCTATGAGCTCATTTTTCAAACTTTTTTCTATGCGTTTTCCAAAAAGCTGGAGCTGGGGCGTATTAGGACTGTAGTCCTATCAACTAGTCTCCCCAGTCAGAACAGCTGTTTACTTACAAGGGTAACTAGGCCTTGACCTCATTTGCCTTGCCTAGTTTATAGGCATTGTCAACTTCCACTTCCTAAGTCAAAATAGTCATAATGAATATTTTCCTTCTTATGATATTATTTCCATAACAAATACAGAAGGAAAGCCTATGTTTAATTGATGTGCACTACATCTAAATTAGAACACCTACAGCAGCAACTTCCTACATGTTGTACGTATTACTTGCAGCGTACAACTTGCACTTCAGAGAGTTTGCACAACACAAGAATGGGTTTTAGACTTTGCTAGCATCCACGATCTTTCCAGCGTACAGAAGGCCACCATCTGCCTTTTGTTGCCCCGTTCTTCCTACAGAGGCTATAATTAGAGATTGACATAAAGGACAATACCAATTAGATAGAGCAGATATTATTAAGAGCAAATTCTTTCTTCTAGGCAAGAGTCGATATTTTTCAGTTGCCTGCATGTATTACTGAAAATTTGATCTCACAACTTAAAAGGTGAGGAAAATGGCACTTGGAAAGCTTTACTGAGAGTGACTTATGCCCAATAGTATGTGTTCCCCTTTTGGTATTAAAAAAAAATAATAATAAATCTTACTTCTCTCTCTCAACTGTACCAGACTGCCAGGCATATACAAAGAAGAGAACTGAAGAGAGAAAGTAGCACACATGGCATACTACCTATTCATCCATCAGCCTTCTGTTTAAATGAGAAGTCTCTGGCAGTTTAATATTTTGCCAACTCTTGCTATGATTTGTCCACCATAGTGAACAGCTCCAACCTACTTCTGTTCTGAGAGATCCTAATTTTATACAAGAAGTTAAACTCATTTGTTCCAAGTTTTGACACTTGTTTATAGCTTCACAAAGCTGCAAGCCATTTCTCCTGCATACTCTGTCAGACAACAGATAAGTTCACACTGTTACAGTTCAGGGAGTTGCCTTCAGCCATCAAGGTGGTGTATGAGCCTTTCACTGTGAATGCATCTCTCTGACTCACGCGGTCGGCTTGCCTCCAGCTGGGTAGAAATTTATCACTCCAGCCTTTTCTACCCTCACCACTTGGGAGGAGGAATGAATGGAAATCAGCTCCTGAACCCCCAAAATTGATAGCACAAACCAAACCAACCAACCAATCAAATCCAACCAAGAAAACCCCCAAACCCCATGACCTTCACTGAAGTAGCACCAGCTACACCTTCCATTCCTACCACACAAACTCCTGCTAATAAAAGCCTGCAGGCACCTGCTGGCAAGTTAAAGCACCTTGTTCCTGACACCAGCATTCAGAGAAAGCCACTTTTTTTCCACCTTGAAGCGTGGCTGGTAGCCCGAGAGCAGTGACAAGCCGCAGCCGCCGGCAGCCCGTACGGCACAGATATTAACTCATTTTCCCTCAAACTTCTTTTATCTTCTTCCACGTACGCTTCCTATGCTGTTGCCTCACAATGACATATTTGGCCTGCTCTTGTCCCTGAATTGTTGTTTTCTTGCTTCCTGAATTGGAGATTTTAGACAATCTGTGGGATGGGTCCGGGGTTTTGTTCTGATTTATCTTGAAGATTTTATAAACACAGTGCACCGTTACAATCTATCTCTAACACATATATACCAAAAGGAAGGACTGACCTGACACTGCAATAACGGATAAAACAGACTCCTCTCTCTCCAACTGAGAGAAGGCACCTTGGGTATTTGGCCTGACTAAACTGAAGAAACTCAAAATTGTCATAAGGTAACAGTGTTGACTTTTCCAAGAGTTTGCTCAATCGGTGTCAACTAAGTGGTTAGAAAAAGAATGTTGGAGGCTGACTTCTATTGGGAAATCAATTTCTACAGTCCTGTTCAGCCAGAAATCAAAAGGGTGGCTTTCCGCCTGAGCCTTTAATTGTATTTAATTCTGATATGGAATTATGGTTTCCTCCAAAAAAGTTCCTTTTTCACAGTCCTCTTTTCGATCAGGTACTGGAGTTTTATTTTAAATAAATTTACTGCAAGCAGAGATCCCCTTTGTTAAAGCCAATTCAAATTAGGCCATTGAAACATTAACGACCGCTTGTATTCTCCACAACTATCTGTCCATACTTACTTCATTATAAATCGGCTGTTGCAGAAGTGAAGTGCTACGGCCTCGTTTAACAGCTTACAAGTAGTAATACATAGAATTCCTGTAGAACACTTGCAGTTCCCAGCCTGGTCTGCCACCTGCTGAGCAAAGTGTACTGGCTCTCACTGGATGACCTTTTGGAGTGGAGAGGGGAAAGAGCAAAAAATCCCATTCAGTTTATCTGAAGAGAATTTTTAAAAAACGTTCTAAAGTTACAGTTCCTTACCAGTGGTGGGTATTGATTGTCCTTGGGGGCCCATATGACTTGCTAATGCTGGGTGTCTTTGCACAGGAACCTGATAGCCCTTGTGAATAAACGCAGACAGTTGGAAAATAAGCTCTACTGAAATATAAGAATCGCTGCCTATGTTGAAATAAAGCTTACCTTCTCTTCCAACGAACTGCTGATGGACAGAGAGAAAGATGTAGAAGGTTCAGCAGCCAGTCACCAGAGCAGCAGGAGGCGTAACACTCATGATTGGTGGTGGAGGCGGTGGCAGTAGCGGCTGCTGCTGCTGCTGTTGCTGCCGAATCTGCTGACACAGCCTTTTTGCGTAGCCAGTTCCATTTCTGTAGTTGTTCACAGCCTAGAGGCAGAAAAACATTAACAAAAAGGGTAAGATGAAACTTCAGCATACGTATGAACAAAAGCCTTCACAGAGGAAAACTGCTTGTATATTCCTGTAAGTGCTATCAGTCCTAAAAGAAACCAACAAACAGATATATGAAACCAATATACACATCACATGAAACACTGATACTAATGACTGATAACTCAGAGTAACTATTTAACGTGCTTCAGTGTTAACACCGAATTTGAAAGCAAGGCAATCATGTTAAACAAAAGCGTGACCTTAATTTGCCAGGTTGTCTCTAAAGAGTTGTAAGCTTCTGTGACAGCAACAGATAATGTATTTGAAAAGTAAATTTAGCCTTATTGAATTACGCCTTGCTTAAGGAGATGTAAATTAGTATCTTCTTCCCTTTCAGCTTTCTACAAATAGCCTTTTCTTACAAGCACTCTATGATAATGTCATCACATTACCTCGCGTAGGCACTTATTGGCAATTAAAGCATCAGGCGAAACATCCGTCTGATGCCGTGTTGGGCACGTATCTTCCTCAGATTCCAGCAATGCTGTTCTAATACCTCTGTATAATTAGAATAATCAAAATAGTATTTAGCCAAACTAAGGAAGTTTTCCGGGTTCTCATCAATTATAAAAACACACATATGATTAATGGTGAATATGGTCTTGAATTGAGACCATGAAGCTAGAAATGTTCAACAGTGTAAAAAATTTCTAGTATGCAGCAAATAACTATACAGTTTTGATATTTCACTAGTGTGACATCTGAAGATGTAGCATAGGCTGTGTCTTGATGTTTCAACTAGTCTCTTTCCCACCATCTAGTACAGTGCGAAGTCCCCAACCTCAAGGTTAATGAATAAAACATGTCTCAAAAAACCATGAGTAGGTTTGAGTTCTGAAGGTTTTAACCAACTCTCCCATGGAGAAGAATGTGGATTAAATGCCTAACTCTCCGCTTCTTGCAGACCACCAGAAGTCCCCAGAGTTGCCTATATAATTTTGTATGAGAGAAAGGGCTGTGGACAAACTAAACACATTCAATACCTAACACTGTAATCACCTGCAGAGTTAGCCACTCTTCTTATACTCGTCCTTCCGCATGTAAAGAAGATTTAGCTAGACACGTAAAAAGGGGGAAAAGCTTCCTGGCTTTCTTTTCCCCTTTATACGAGAAGAGCACTTTCATATTCAATTCGTATTAAATATTAAATAGAACTGGTAACAAAGTTATTTCTTTCTGCTTTCAGAAGATCAGATGTGATGTTTTGAATCAACAAATATGGGAGTAACACTTACTTTCATCACAATAACTGTTTCCACAGCAGGGAATAACAGCTGCATCAGTCATTAGACCCTTACAAATGAGACATAACGACTCGTCTGGAATAGGATCATCGGAGGAGGAGGAGGAGGATGGCTCCTGTGGTAAAAAGGGAGGCTTTTCCTTCTTTTCTCTAGCAGAAGCTTCCCTGGAGGAAGGGTGGGGAAGGAAAAAGAAACAAGTTAAAGATGGGTAAAGGAAAACTTTTCCAAGCTTTGGATTTTACCAAAGGAGGAGAAGAGATGGAATTCTGCTCACTCCACATTAGCCTTCTAAAACACAGGTGCTTAGTTTAAACTCCTTTTCTACAGCCACAACACTAGAAGAGGGAGGGGGGAACAATCTTCTTTCTGCAGAACTCTCCCATTCATTGGATCAACTAAGAAAGAAGCTCAGACTAGGAAAATATGTTTTTGACAGCTAGAAATCAGGCAAAATGAATCCCACCTCTCCTCTGCCAGAGGATAAATGTAAATTGCAGGCACAGGATAAAGGTAGTCTCCGAGTAATTACATTTTCTAAAAGGAAGACATCTATGTTACAGCTTCTACAAAAGGAGATCCATGATGGAAAATCAGAAGTGCTACCAAGTGCATTTTAAAACAGCCACTCTTGTCAGCACACGGTAGTATTTTCTCAGTTTATAGCAACAGGAAAATGTCAGTCAGTTTCACACATGGGATTTAATAGAAGTCAGAAGGGGAGGAAATCTCAGCCCAACAGCTACCTGCTGAATTTGGCAAGAAGCCTTTCAAACAGAAAACAGAAGCAAAATGAGCTTTCAAGGAGAACGACTCCACTGTAAACACTACTGAAATGTTTTGCAGAAATGCAGATTCTTAGCATACCGCATGTTTAGCCAACTTCCAGGGGCATGAGCAGTAGGACCACCCTCTTTTAATATTAGAAAGTAACACAGATTTTCAGGTTAAGGTACAGTGACAGTGCTTCCTCCCTTGGAATGACAGATGCCTGCCAACTGGGTTGCACTGCCACTCAGATTTTTATGCGTGATTTCTCTCCTTCACTTTTTGGTCAGTCCACTTAGTTCCATACTTCGGCATTAATAGTTGGTATTGCATATTTTCCAGATCTTGTCAGCATAGCACCCTTCGTATTGGGATCCTTCACCTTTGTCATGAAACTCTGTGGAATTCCTGTGCTCTTTTTAACTCTGGGAACAGACTCAAATTTTTTGTCCTGTTCAAGAAAAGAGAGGGAGATGTACCTCAAGACCCACACTTAAAATGACATGTCCCTGATTATTTTAAGCAGCAAAAGCCTTTAATCCTCTCCTTTTACCTAGCGTAAGGGTTGCTCAACTGAAATACTTATTTTCCTACAGGATATAGCTAGGATGTTCCAAAGGCTTGAACAGGGTTTTGAACTCCAGCAACATTCTTTGGCTTAACTTCAGGTTGCTTAAGGCTGACATATGCCTTAGCTCACCATCCACTCAGAGAAGAGACAAACCTGCTGCTCCTCCTCCAAAGCACAAGTCAGAGTGAGAGCTTAATCTTGTGCTCTGAATCAGTCACTGGAGAAACCTACACTCACCATCTATAGGTGAAGGTTGAATTCATACCTCACACGTATACCTTCAGTGACTAACGTGAAATGGCATCAATGCTCAACCAGGGACTTAGTCTAATTAAAACACGTAAATATGCAACAGATGGGGTCAAGAGAAATGTCTTGGTTCGATACAAAATAATAAAAACTGTGAACTGGCATTAAAAAGAGTGGAAAACAGAAAAATTTCCAGTAATACTGAAGTATATAAAAATATGCATGAAAGTTCATAGAGAAAGATCTACGGACGTATTTAATGTCTACGACCTAGAAAGAAAATTCCACCTTTATAATTCCAGCTTCCCCTTGAATTTGGAAGGGCTTTGCAACATTGCCATATAACCTCTGCCTTTCACCCCAAGCGAAACAATTCTTAATATGAGTGTTCATGTATTTGTTATGTAACTGTGAAGTTATAACCATTAAAAACTAGGGTAACACCAGAAGTCCCCCACAATCATACCCCATTTTTCGAGCAGTTCTTTATGTAGTGGCCAGGTCTTCCGCAACGAAAGCAAGTATATGATGGTGGAGTCGGACCTAAGGGTTTCTTCATGTAACTAAAAGGTTTGAGAGGGAAAAAAGAAAAAGGTAGGCACATGTCTCTCTTGTTAAAACACACATCTCTGCAATTTTCCCATAATCTTCAAAGAACAGATTGGACATGATCAACACTTACTTGACTGGATCGTATTCATGGCAGGACTGTACCATCAAAGCTTTTAGTTCATCTTCTCGGAAGCACTGGCTTCAGCCAGACTGGCAGTCTGTTTCACAGGTGTGAGAAACTATGGACTAGGGTATTGTTTATTAAGATTTATGTTAAGCTCAATGTAAAGGTCAGGAAATCGCTCATGCAAACAGCTACTAGACATTGCCTGTATAAGATAAGATAAGATAACCACAATCGTTTACCATTGTACAAGATAACCGCCAGGTATCCAAGAACCGACAGAAACAGGACAGACAACCCCATATAAGGACATATGAATAAGGGATTAACTATGAGACAAAGGAGAAAGACTTCTTACTTCTGCCTCAAAGAGGCAGACAACGACCCCCTAACAACAACTGAAACATACGCAGAGTATCTCCACTACTTCACGAACACGGAAGTAAAGGTGTATAAAAAGGGACTGTTTGAACTACTCAGAACGGCAGTTGGTGGAGCGCAGACTCCCCTGCCGTCCAGCGCTGTATTTGCTCATATTCTACTTGCTATAATCAATAAAATTTTAATTGGATTATGATCCCTTGTGGTCGCAATTTATGACAATCTTGGTGCCGTGACTCGGATAAGGAACGGTGGGCTTCTGTCCTCCGGGGAGGCGCCCCGCGGCAATCCGCGGCCCCGTGACCGACAGCCTACCTCAACCTTACCGACGAACCTAAATTCTAGAATAGTGAGCAAAGGAGAAACCGGTAAAATCCCATAAAAATTCTGTGCACGGGAGTCCGGACGAAGACGCAGGACGCATAAGTATATTGCGAATTTGTTCGCGGGTTTGCCGTTCGGGCGGGATTGGGTTTCCTGGATTATAACAAATGAGAGGTTCGATATACTGAACCAAGCGAGTGTGGACTCTTAAGTACTGCGTTTCCCATCTCCCGCGAGGGACTGGGCCAGGAACAAGGGGAGCGAGTGAGTGTGTGTGTGTGGATAATCCAGAAGATGGGGGCGAAGGGCAGCAAGCCTTCGACTCCCATGGGAAGGGTACCCACTGTACCTAAGAATACCCCTCTGGCATATATCTTAGACAATTGGAGATATTTCCCTGGAACCCTAAGGAAAGATAAGCAGAAAATGATAGAATATTGTACTAAGATATGGGGAGGGAAGAAGATTTCTAAAAATGTCTTTTGGCCAGTCTATGGGTCAGAAGAGGATTGGGTAAAACAACAATTAAACCTCTGGGTTAATAATAAAAAAAACCCTTAACCCGGAGGAAAGTCAGTATGCGGAAGTGTGGCTAGAAAGACCGGGAGCTAGACTTTACCCACTGAATGAAGTAAAAACTAAACAAAAGAAAAAGAAGGAGGAGTTAGACGAAACCCTTCTAAACCCCCTTACATTCCTCCTCCTGCTCCCGCAGCCCCTCCAGAGGTCCCCAGAGCGCCCACTCCCCCACCAGAGTCGGAACAAGGGTCCCCCCCTCCTCCTAGACGCGTGACTAGAAGTCAAAAAGGGGCAGCTCAGATGTATCCTCTGAGGGAAATGCCCATGGGGGGACCTCAACCTGTGATTGGATATATTTCTGTACACCTAAGCTCGGTTGATCTACGAGATTTTAAAAGAACCGAGATGAGAAACTTAATTGAGGACCCACTCGGAGTGGCAGAAAGATTAGATCAATTTTTGGGACCAAACCTTTATACTTGGGATGAGATGCAATCTATCCTTGGTCAATTATTTACTACCGAGGAAAGAGATATGATTAGACGAACAGGAATGAGACTGTGGGATGCTCAACATGCCCAGGGACCCCAAGCAGATATTAAATGGCCACTCCAAAGACCTAATTGGGATAATCAGGATCCGGTGCATAGAACTCATATGCAGGACCTGAGAACTATAGTAATTCAGGGGATTAGAGAAGCAGTACCCCGTGGCCAGAATATCAATAAAGCATTTAATGAAATGCAAAAGAAAGATGAGAGCCCTACTGAGTGGCTAGAACGACTGAGGAAAGCCCTTCAGCTATACTCTGGGGTAAATCCAGACGACCCTTTAGGGCAAGCACTCCTCAAAACTCAGTTTGTGGCAAAATCATGGGAAGATATCAGAAAGAAAATTGAAAAGTTAGAAGACTGGCAGAATAGAGGGTTGGACGAATTATTGAGGGAAGCTCAGAAAGTCTACGTAAGGCGGGAAGAAGAGAGCAGCAAGCGACAAGTAAAAATGATAGTAACAGCGGTCAGAGAGGATCGCAAAGGGCGGACTGGTGAACACAGATCTGCTGGAACGAGACAAGAGAACGTAGTAGTAAAGAAGGAACAGAGATGTTGTTTTTACTGTGGAAAGAAGGGACATATAAAGAAGAATTGCAGAGAAAGGATCAGGGATGAGAAAATATTAAAAACAGAATAGGAAAGTCAGGGGCTCTATATCTTAAGGGACCGGAGTCATCATGAGCCCTTGATAAAATTAAAAATAGGTCCCCATAAACAAGAATTCACCTTTTTAGTAGACACTGGGGCTGAGAAATCGACTATTAGACAAATACCTGAGGGATGTAAAGTTTCCTCTGAAAAAGTACAAGTAATTGGAGCAAAAGGGGAACCCTTTAAAGTAAGCAAAATCAAACATGTAGTGTTCGAAACTGAAAATAAATTTGGAATGGGTGAACTCTTGCTCGTCCCTGAAGCAGAATTTAATCTGTTAGGACGGGATTTAATTGTCAAATTACAATTAGAAATTAAAGTAAAAATCAAGAGCTAACGGTGTCTGCTTATCCTTTAACCGTGGACGACCAAAAACAAATTAACCCTGATGTCTGGTACTCTCCGGACACAATAAGTAAACTGGAAATCCCACCGATTAAAATTCAAATCTCTGAACCCCACATACCTGTGAGGGTGAGGCAATATCCCATATCCCTAGAAGGACGGAGAGGATTAAAACCAGAAATTGATCGACTGTTAACACAAGCAATCTTAGAGCCTTGTATGTCACCCTTTAACACCCCCATTTTGCCTGTAAGGAAGCCAAATGGGAAATATCGGCTTGTACATGATTTAAGGGAAATAAACAAAAGAACTATCACCCGGTTCCCTGTAGTAGCAAATCCATACACACTGCTAAGCAAGCTAGGACCCCATAACTCCTGGTATAGTGTGATTGATTTAAAGGATGCCTTTTGGGCCTGTCCACTGACAGAAGAATGCCGTGATTATTTTGCATTTGAATGGGAAGACATAGAGACAAGCCGTAGACAGCAATTGAGATAGACCGTGCTCCCCCAAGGGTTCACTGAATCCCCTAATCTGTTTGGACAAGCCCTGGAAGAGCTCTTAAAAGAATACCAAGTACAAACAGGAAACGTACTGTTACAGTATGTAGATGATCTGCTCATAGCAGGGAATAATAAGGAGGATGTAAGAAAAAAAAAAAAAAAAAAACAACAAACATTCGACTCCTAAACTTTCTTACACAAAAGGGACTACGAGTATCACAAGAAAAGTTACAATTTGTGGAAGAAAAAGTGAAATATTTGGGACATTATTTGTTTAACGACAAAAAAAATATTGGATCCAGAGCGCATTAAAGAAATTCTAGAATTACCTATACCTATCACTAAGAAGCAAATTCGGCAGGCATTAGGGCTATTTGGGTATTGTAGACAATGGATAGAGAACTACAGCTTTAAAGTTAAATTTTTATATGAACAACTGTCTAAAGACAAAATACCCAAGTGGACCCCTCAGGATCAAGAGCAGTTTGCCAGTCTCAAAAGGGAGCTAAGTCAAGCACCGGTTTTAAGCCTCCCAGATTTAAAGCGGCCATTCCATTTATTCGTTAACATACATGAAGGAACAGCATTCGGAGTATTAACTCAGGAATGAGCCAGACAAAAGAAACCGGTGGCATACTTATCAAAGCTGTTGGATAACACATTATGTTGAAGCTTTTCCTACCTCCAAGGCAACTGCTAATCAGGTTACTAAAGTATTACTTGAACATATTATACCTCAATATGGAGTACCTGATGTAATCGACTCGGACAGAGGAACACACTTTGTGTCAAAAATTGTTAAAGATCTAACAGAAAGCTTGGGTATTAAGTAAGAATACCATACGCCATGGCACCCACAAAGTTCGGGAAAAGTTGAAAGGATGAATGGAGAAATCAAAACTATTTTAACTAAATTAATGATAGAAACCAAATTATCATAGATTAAGTACCTACCCATGGCACTATTAGTTCTCAGAACCAGACCCCGAGCAGATGTAGGAATATCAGCGTTTGAAATGGTGTATGGGATGCCCTATAGAATTGAAAGTCCACAAACAAATGTTTTGATTCGAGATCGTATAATTAATGAATATGTTTCACAATTAGCAGAACATCGTAACAAGCTTTGAGAACATGAACTGATTGTGCAACGACCTCCGTTGGACTTAAAAATTCACAATTTTAAACCTGGGGACTGGATATTGGTTAAAACGTGGAAAGAAGAAACCCTAAAACCCAATTGGGAGGGACCTTATCTTGTTTTGCTTACAACAGAAACAGCTGTCCGGACTGCTGAACGTGGATGGACTCATGCCAGTCGCATTAAAAGCCCAGTGACAAGACCCCACTGGAAAGTAATCAATACTCCAGGTGACACCAAGATAACCCTGAAAAGATAACGTAATGATAGAGACTTTATTTAATTATTTTACCGCATTACCTTTTAGTATATATTGCTGTTTATATTTGCTATAATTACTTCTTCTTTTATCTATTATATATGAAAGCATACAAAGTGTGCTAAAGGAAATTACTAAACTTATGCAACCACACAATATTGAATACAGAGGATACACAAGTGTAAATAATTTGAACACTCTAGATGTACGAATTAAGTGTAATAATTTGAACTGCAATTGTTATCCATTTGCTTGTTTCAGGTGTAAGGTATGCCAGAATAAATGGTGGACACACTGTGAATATGGATACCCTCCAATAGGAGTTTACACACAGTGTTAGAAAATCCAAAGAACTCTCACTGAATGGAAACTAAAACAATTAAAGACTAAACAAGAAATTATTCGAAAATCCCATGAATGGTGGAAAATTTTTACCAAAAGAATAAACCCACAATATTATTGTTACCATTCCAACGAACCAGTCCCCTTTATAGCTGAAATCTTGGCTATAAAGTGCAGAAGGGAAATACTAACTGTGTCTTGCTTTGTCCCATTAGTTAAAGCTACAAGGTGGAAAGCCTATGTAAACAGGCAGAAAGCCCCAAACAGCTGTTCTCCTGAAGAATTCCCTTGCTGCCGAGAAGATGGTACACCCCGTGGCTCGAAGCAACCGAGTCGACGGGCGAGGCAGAGGAGAAACAAACTGTGGAGAAAAGAACCAGAACAATGGGACACAAAAGCAGCAATGGTCGAACTTCCCCAGGACTGGTAAAAATAAACTTAAATTGACAAAATTGACAGACACCCTTTTTCCTGGTATACCATTAGTTTGGTTATTAATAATAACCCAAGCAAATGGAAACCCTCATGAACCTATGGCCTGGAAATTATATAATTTACCAGAATCAAAATTAATTCAAACTCAGATCGGTCCAGGAAAGTGGAACTTCTCCGTGCTATCACACCTCTGAGGAGGTGCTACGCCACTTTGAAGGAGACCTGAATAGACAAAAACGAAAGCCAATTACAGTGGTAACCCTAGCTACACTGCTGATAGCGGGCGGAGTTGGAACAGGTACAGGCATAGCCTCCCTAGTAAAAGGTCAGGAATTACAAAGTTTGCAGATGGCTGTAGATGAGGATTTAACAAAAATAGAACAATCTATCCAAAATTTAGAAGATTACACCTATTGTTCTTAAAAGAAGGAGGGTTATGTGTAGCTCTCAATGAAGAATGTTGTTCTTTTGCTGACCATACGGGAGTAGTCCAGAACACTATGTCTGAACTCCGGAAAAGATTAGATCAACGTAAAAAGAATTGTGAAGCGGGCAGGTCATGGTATGAAAACTGGTTTAATGTTTCACCTTAGCTAACCACTTTGTTGTCTGTTTTAGCAAGACCGCTTACTATGTTGATTCTAGGACTTATATTTGGGCCTTGTATATTACGCTATATTTTACATTTTATTAAAAAACGGTTTGACATAGCTAAATTGCTTATTTTAACTACGAGATCTGAGATAAAAGATAAAAGTGTATCTATTAATGAAGATGAAAGTTGTTGTGAATGCGTTATACCACGTGAAAACTATGCCTATTGTAATTGTGAAGTATTACCTTGTGAGTGTTATGATAAATGTTGGGATTGTGAAAAAAGGTTTGCTTACAGTACCGAAAATGAAAGTAGCGTCTAATAAACAATAATAGGATAAAAAGAAAAAGGGGGGATTGTGAGAAACTATGGACTAGGGTATTGTTTATTAAGATTTATGTTAAGCTCAATGTAAAGGTCAGGAAATCGCTCATGCAAACAGCTACCAGACATTGCCTGTATAAGATAAGATAACCACAATCGTTTACCATTGTACAAGATAACCGCCAGGTATCCAAGAACCAACAGAAACAGGACAGACAACCCCATATAAGGACATATGAATAAGGGATTAACTATGAGACAAAGGAGAAAGACTTCTTACTTCTGCCTCAAAGAGGCAGACAACGACCCCCTAACAACAACTGAAACATACGCAGAGTATCTCCACTACTTCACGAACATGGAAGTAAAGGTGTATAAAAAGGGACTGTTTGAACTACTCAGAACGGCAGTTGGTGGAGCGCAGACTCCCCTGCCGTCCAGCGCTGTATTTGCTCATATTCTACTTGCTATAATCAATAAAATTTTAATTGGATTATGATCCCTTGTGGTCGCAATTTATGACACAGGTAATTATTTGACACGCACATTAGAAACACATTTAAACCCACACAGCCAAAGACAACACCACTCACCCCATCCTGTAAAGAGCAGCACAATGCTACCTGAGGTTGCATGAAAACAGCAGCTTACATAAAATATAGCTGTACTGAAGATGTTCTGGGGAGTCCTTACGCCATTACAGGGTGTTTATGTGCCTGTTAACTTACTTGGAAAGAGCATCCTAGGGCACTCAAAACCTTAGGCTCTCTTTGTGCCTTCCCTAAAGACTTGTGTAACTAATCCAATTTTCTGCCAAGTGGACTGAGGCCATGTGCAGCAAAAATTACACTATCCAGAATTTTTACGCTGATTTTTAAGCTCCAGACTGGTTGAAAGAGAAGACATCCACTGTATGCTTAATTGAGAAAGATGTATGCAAGGATCATTATTTAATTCAATTTTGCAGCATTCAAAGGCACACAAATTAAGAGTTGGGGAAGTTGCTTTTGCTTGCTGAAATTCAGCTTCCGATACAGAAGCATGGTGTAACCTTCAGGTGCACAATCTCTCTTAAATCCTCCACAGAGCTGACGGGGATAGGCACGTCTTGTGTCCCTGAATATCTGGGACTAGGAAAAGGCCTTCTCAGAACGTGTCTTCAAGGCCTTAAAAAGGATGAGCTATCCAGCAACCACCCTTACCATGCGTATTCTAAGAGAAAAAGAAATACTGGCAACACTGTTTATCATGGGGAGGAGGAATACAGCTGGAAAACTGTGAAGAAAACCATGGAACAGCAACACAGGATTCTGGCTGCGATGTGTGTTATTTCATGAAAAATGACTTGAAATAAAAAATGATGGTTGGTGGGAGTTGTGCGTAGTAAACTGTAGCTGGAGTAGGTTCAGAATACTTTAACCAGGGAATTAGAAAGATATTTTGAACATTGGCAGATATAATACAGATAGTAATTCAGAAGCAGAGCACAAAAAAAAAACACAGCTCCTAAGGGAAGATTCATAACGGCCTCTTTCATACACACAGCATTTCTTTCTGTGGAGGCAAGAGCAGGCTGAAAACCACAGAAGACGGCCAGGAAGAGCAGAAAATTCACAGCAGTAAATACACAAGCTGCAAAGCATGTTCTAGCTTGACCTCACATAGGGTCACATGTACCCTCACTTCCCAAGAGCCGGTGTGACGGGTACACTCGATCCTATAATCAAACTAGCTGTAGTTTGGTAAAGGCTCCAAAGGAGGTAAAGGCCTGAGCCATAGCCAGGCCAAGAACTCCTCTAGTTTCAATCTCTTCTCTGAAAACCCACAAAGGAGCCGAGTGACCCAGTGAGCACCGCTGCCTATCACCTTGGAACACTCATCATGCGATTAACACAGGAATAGTGGGTGGCTTTTCCAAGACTCATTTATCAAGGAGCAAAGAAAGTTGTGGGCACAAGGAGTCTCATCCATACCCTTCCCATGGCATGTGATTTGACTAGGAGCCAGCCACTTTATCCCATAAATATGACAGCCTAAGGGAGCCTTCTTTCAGCTCTCCCTCCTAGACAATGTGGCTGCACGGCAGTGATCTCCCCTTGAGCTGGGACGCCTCTCAAGGTTGCTCCTCGAGGCAGAGAGACCTGTTCTCAATGGCAGATCTTTGCTAAGTGACTGACAGCATGCTGAATTCATACTAAGGAAACAGTACTAATCCATGTAGCTACTTAATATTAGCTATTATAAACTTTGTACAGATAATTCCATTAGACATAAACTGTTGTCCAACTCTGAGACTAAGATTGGACCGAGCCACACCTAGGCTCCATGAGGAGTTTAGAAAGCAAGGGGGTCCCCTCTGAACCTCATGACTCCACGGGAGGGTCTTCCTTACCCTTTTGCATCTCCGGTCTCTGTGTGAATCCTTCCAGCTCGATTCTAACTCAGTTCTCCTTCCTACGTGTGAGATATGTTCATCTGATTCGTGTCAATATAAACAATGCTAGGGCCGCATAATAAAATGTGACCCTCACTGTCTATGTAATCTTTAACCATTTTGTCGATCCCTGTGTAACTGCAGGCAGGGAGGAGACAGATGATATGTACATAGTTCATTCTTTTTTTTTGCCAACCCAAAACCGGTTCTGTTGTTAACTATCCTAGAACTGAGGCATTTGGATGTGCATTTGTCTTCAGGGATTGCAGTGCTTGGGATCTTGATGGGCCATTTGTTGTGTGTATTTGTTTTGGGGGGAGGTGTCTGTTGTAGACTTGTTTGGGTTCTGGTGATCAAGGCAGGTGCTGTGAAAGGTATCTGTGGTTACACAGGATGTCTGCTGTCTGGCATGAACAGTGGGGAGCCTGGTCAGAGACAAGTTTCTAAGCTCCCACACAACCAGGAGATGGAGAAGAACACGCCTAATATGAATATGTAACGAACGTTAGACTATAAAAGAAGCTGTCTTGTTTTTCACGGCCCACCTTGTGGTAGAGCAGAAGCTCCCCACGTGCCCAGCGCTGTTTGCTTGCCTTTATTCATTTAATAAATTGTTAACTTTGTTTAAAATCCTGTTTGGGACAAAATTCATTTACAAGAGTACGTGTCTTCCATGCAGTAATTAATAAGGCAAACCTGGCCGTCCACCTTACTGAACCTCGGGAAACCACTGTCAAACTTTGTTAAATTCCCCAAATTTACTGAACTCTGTCAAATTATTATTTTACCTCAATAAAACACACTGACGCTTGTCTCCTTCTGAGCGAGGTGCATTCCGCCCCTTGGCGAGAGATTGGCGCAGCTGCCAGGATCCTACATCAGGGCGAGCGGTTGGCGCAGCCAGCAGGATCCTGAATCTGGACTCGCGACAGCCCACAGCACAGCCTGCGTGGGACGAAAGGCATGCATCAGACCTCGGGGCCATCAGACCCACAGGGAGGCCTGGGGACAGCAAGGGCACCTGCTGTGTCCCCACCAGAGCTGCCGGCTGGAGAGGAGGCCGCCCTGCCTTCCCCTGGCCCGCGGACATGAAACACTGACCTCCAGCTCTCAGGGCTCGGGCTGGCAACCCTCGGGGCAGCAACAGGAACCGCTCTGACCCTGGTCGTGGGGCCGTCCCTGGGGCTGAGCACTCAACTGAGCCTCGGCAGGGCCCTCGGGTGATCACCAAGGTCTCCCCTCAGGCCCCTCCACCCTGGGAGATACCTGCTGCTGCTCCTGCAGCTCCCCTGGCTCTTTCCCTGGACCCCCCTCACCCCACCTGCCCCCAGCCCATCTCTCCCCCATTTCTCCTCAGGCTGCTCGGCCTCTGCCCCCTCCGGCCCTGCCCCAGGCCGGCTGTGACTGACTGGCTGCCTCCAGCTCCGCTCATTGGCTCAGCCATGGCCAATAGCACAGCTGTTGCTGGGCGGGCAGGGGCCGCCTCTCCTCACAGAGCCCGCCCACCCCCGCCCAGCTGCTCCTCAGCCAGCCGGGGCACTGGGCCTGCAGAGAGATGACCTTTGGGAAGGGCCCTTCGGTCCGGAGCTGTTCCCTCAGCAGCGCTTGCGAGGTGTGCGCGCAGCTCTGCCGTCCCTCAGTGCTGCTGTGGGGTCTGTGCCTGCTCGGAGAGGGAGGGAGGGAGAAGAGCTGCCCTGCGTTTGCTCCGGGTCAGCAAATCTTTCCCAAAAGGCATGTCTGTCTGCGCTGCCAGCCACAGCCCTGGGCAGGAGGAGCTCCGTGACCGGAGCCCAAACCCCTTGCAAATCCCCCAATCCCCTCAGAGACCCCAAACCCCTCAAATACCCTCACGGATCCTCCCAAACACCTCACAGACCCCAACATCCCCTCACAAATCCAGTCACAGACTGCCCAAACCGCTCACAAATCCCCCCCATCCCCTCACAGATACCCCCAAACCCCTCAAATCCCCTCATGGATCCCCCCAAACCCCTCAGGGACCCCAACATCTCCTCACAACTCCCCTCACAGACCCCCCCATCCCCTCACAGACCCCCCAAACCCCACAGAGACCCCAACATCTCCTCACAAGTCCACTCACAGACCCCCCCATTGCCTCACAGACCCCCCCAAAACCTTCAAATACTCTCACAGACCCACCAAACCCCTCAGAGATGCCAGCATCCCCTCACAAATCTACTTGCGGACCGCCCAAGCCCCTCGCAAATCCTCCCCAAAACCCGTCGCAGACCCCGACATCCCCTCACAAATCCCCTCACCACCACACAAATCCCCTCACAGACCCCCCAAACTTCTCAGAGACCCCGCCAAACCCCTCAGAGACCCCAACATCTCCTCACAAGTACCCTCACCACCTCACAAATCCACTTACAGACCCCCCCATTGCCTCACAGACCCACCCAAACCCTTCAAATCCCCTCCCGGTCCCCCCAAACCCCTCAGAGACTCCAACATCTCCTCACAAATCCACTTACAGACCCCCCCATTGCCTCACAGACCCACCCAAACCCTTGCAATCCCCTCGCAGACCCCATTAAATACCTCACGGACCCCAATATTCCCTCACAAATCCAGTCGTGGACCGCCCAAACCCCTCACAAAGCCAGTCACGGACCGCCCAAACCCCTCGCAAATCCCCCCCCAAACCCCTCACAGACCCAGACATCCCCTCACCGACCCCCTCACCCCCCACCCGCACTGACCGGGCTGCAAGCACACATTGCTAGCTCAAGTCCAGCTTCTCATCCACCCGTGCACCCCCCAGCTTACTTGCTGGCAGGGCAGCATGGGAACAGAGTAGGCCTTTAGGCCATGCAAGCAGCCTTCAGCAATAGCTAAAACATGGGTGTGCTACCAACACTGGTTTGGTCACACATCCAAAACTCAGCACCATATGTGCTGCTAGGAAGAAAATTAACTCCATCCCAGCCAAAAGAAGAACAGATGGTGTTGGAGCGGCGGAGGAATGCACGTAAGTCGACCCAATATGAGTGATAGAAGTGATTCAACTTTATTTGCACGGATAGCTCATATTTATACAGTTTGCGATAATTATGCCTACTAGTCCTAATATGATCGGTACATTGCTAATGTTTATTCATTACTAAAACACACCCACTTGTGGTTGGCAGCTACGCGTGTTCAGTAACTTTCTCATGAGAACTTCTTCAAAAGTTACTTGTGAAGTTATGCCAAGGTCACACCGTCCCTGTCTTTCTCCTGATAACAGCGAGACCAGGTGTTGTTTTTCGCCCGATATCAGTGAAGCCAGCTATTTTCAGCCAAGGCCTAGTCTTGCTGCTCAAACTGACATTCTTTCACACAGAACTCTGCTCGCACAACTTTTCCACAGGCCCATGTCCTTTTTCAGCAAGCCAATTCCCAACAATTCCCCCTTTTTCTTTTTGTGCGAGTAGAGCTTGGTGTGTCAGCTTTGAGACTCCTTTTTTCATGCACCCATACGCAATTTTAACTATTACACAGATTAATATCAATATACCCAACCATCGTAAGGCTTCCTTAATCAATGACATTAGCCGTGGTGTTATCCCACCAAATATTGACTCTAACACCCCATCAAACCAACTAGTTTCTTGCTGGATCTTTGTGTATGTTTCTTCAGCCAATTTATCTGTTTGTGAATAGACTGAGGTAAAATTTTAACACCTGCTGTATTGCCCTTTGCAAAGATCTGTGAACACAATTAATTAAACACAGTAAAAACAACATTATACCTAATAAAATACATAAGCACACAAAAAGAGGTTTGATTAATAGCTTTAGCTAGTGACACCCAAACATTCTTACTGTCCCATGGCGTTAACCGATGTGGATCAATCACCGGTGTCACTGTCATGCTGCTTACTACAGTCAGTGTGTTCCATATCAATCTCAGCATAAGGTTTCAAATTTATGGGTAAATCAGGAACGTATCTGCCAGACATGGATGATGTGATTTTTTGTCCAATTGCTGTCAAGGCTTGCCATCCCGGTGCACTTAGTTGTCTTGTAGAAGTTAAGCTATCGCTGCCCCTCAATAAATCCAGCAGCGGCTGTAAGTCTGTATTTGTAATACCACAACAAGGTCGAATCCACTGTAGGTCTCCGTTTAAATCTTTCTCCCTCTTTTTGTTTTTGAGCAATCCAGGCTTGCTTAATAACTTGGGATGCCATTTTCCTTAATAAGCTGAACAAGGTAAAACTATTACAATAGCTACAATCACAGTAACTACAATAATGCCCATAATTCTTTGAGCCAACCTGTTACCCCTAATGACCCAGACCATGAGGACTATGAGGAAAATGAACCATCCATACATTCTTGTGCCATCTTGCTCCACGAACTCAGCCCAGCAATCGGTAGGTGCCAGCTTTCCGTGGGCGTCCCCACAGAGGCAACGACGGCCTCACCGTACACCAGCCCGATGCTCTTCAGAAAATCCCGGTATTTATACATTTGCAGAGGAACGGGTTTTAGCACACATGGCCAGCGGGTGCCAAAAGTCCGCCTCGGTTGCAATCTATGACGCATGCGCTCGCCGGCCAGGCGCGCTGCACGATTCATAGCCATCTTGTCTATTGGTTCGTGGGCTTTACGATACAGTTGCGATGCGCAGAGAATCTTGACCTGTTATGTTAGCCAAGGTGACCTATACATTAGTTTTTGGCTGAGGTGGTATTCATATTGCCACATCATCTATGATGCTCCAGATGATGATGGTCGTGCAAATCGAACAGGAGTCCGTCGTGGGCCTGTATCTGTGGAAACACAATCAAACTCGTTCCCAGGTTATTAATGGAAATAGACCTTACCCCTAATTTTGGCTTTAACTAACTTTTACATTTACCTCACACTGTCTTCCCGTAATCACACTACGTTTAATCAAATTATGCTTAACACACTTTTTACCTAAAGCAAGTTCTATATACAATAAGGCACGCTGTTCTAAAAACCTCTCTGAAGGACTCAGTGTCCGCTAGTAATACTCTATTAGTTAGAATCTGTCAGATCAATGGCTTCAGCACCCGCCGGTGCCGTGCCAGTCGCCATTGGGACAATTCCGAGTCCAGCATCAGTGCGAAGCCATGGCTTGACCCACTTAGCCGGGATCTCCCAGTAAGTTTTACTTCTGCTGATCCGCACCATTTCCCGGATTCTGGGTCCTTATACATTACCATGATTCCTGTACTTTGTTGCGTCCTTTCTGCCTGTAAAAGAACATGATGCACTACCATTGGTGGGTCTTTGTGATCACCTGTCAATCTAAGATAATTTAGCACAAATAAGTCTTTGGCCAATCGTTCCTCTGGGAGTAAGCCCTGGGTTCCCCCCTTTTGTTTTTGCAGCATGTTCTTTTAGGGTTTGGTTGGCCCATTCGATAATAGCCTGTCCTGTGGGAAGATGTGGAATACCGGTACCATGATGAATTCCCCACAAATTACAAAATCGAGCAAATCGTGTAGAACCGTAGGCTGGGCCGTTGTCCGTCTTAATTTCTTTAGGCACACCCAGTACTGCAAAAGAAGCGTGAAGATGTCATTCACTATGTAAGGCCTTTTCTCCAGTTCGTGCCGTGGCCCACATGGCAGCAGGATAGGTATCAATACACACGTGCACAGAACGCTTTGCACCAAACCACGTGACATGGGTGACATCCATTTGCCACAACTGCAATGGCAAAAGACCTCGTCGGTTAACCCCACGGCCCAAGCCCAGCCCTTCCTTTTGACAATCAGGGCATGCTTTAACGATACCTTGGGCATCAGTAAGTGGTAAGTCAAATTGCTTTGTTAACATCCTAGCGGGTTGGTGCAAGAACGCATATGATTGCCGTGCTTTGTTGAAAACGATTCCCTGGAGGAGGCTCCCGTGGCGCTGCAACCAATTGGTCAGCTCTGTCATTTCCCGTTTCTCATCTGCACAGTGTTCTCATACCCAAGAGTTCTACCAGAGGGGTCATATTGCCATTAGTGATACCGCAAAGATTCCGCACCCACTGGATATCTCCCACAAGCTTCTGGACATCATGTAACATTGAAATTTCTCATGTTATTTGAACCTTCTGAGGTTTAACATTGCTAGCATTTATGTGCCACCCCAAATACTTCCAAGGTGCTGCCTTTTGCACCTTTTCAGGAGTGATTATTACTCCGCGATGGCTTAAGATGTCCTGCAATTGAGTTAAAATCTCATCCTGTGGCAAGTTACTGAGGAAACTGCTTTCTTACAGGCTCTGATGCCCAGGCCACATACACCTGACGCATCGTGGGGGAATTGCGCATTCATTGCGGTAGCACGACCCAATGGTATCTCTTATAGGGTTCTGCCTTGTTAATCGATGGTACCAAAAAGGCGAACCGTTCAGCGCCATCTGGGTGCAATCTTTTAGATTTATAATTAACAAATCCCATTCTTCTGGAAGCATAACTGGAGATGGCAAACCTGGCTGCAGGGCTCCCATACTGTGCATCACCACATTCACAGCTCTGAGATCATGTAACAGTCTCCATTTCCCACTTTTCTTGGGAATGGTAAATATTGATGTATTCCATGGACTAGTAGAAGGAACAACTTGTCCCGCTCTCAACTGGTCCTCAACTAACCCTTGTATTTTTAGCAACCTTTCAGAATTTAGCAGCTACTGATCAATCCAAACAGGGTCATCTGTTTTCCAGTTAATTTTCAGAATTGGCTACCCCTCAGTGACCGCTCCTAAAAAGGATGCGTCACTAACATTGCCTTCATTTGGCTCAATAAATCATGGCCTACGAGGCCAAACAATTCAGTTGGGGTAGTCATGACATACGGACACGTCGTAATGTGTTCACCATCGGGGAACACAAATGTAATCGGTAGCTGACTTACTAAGGTGGCTTGTGTGCCCCCTATCCCTGCAATACCAAAGTTTGGATTGATCGATGGCCATGATGGAGGCCAAATGCATTGTGAAATAATCATAACATCAGCTCCTGTATTGATTGTCATCGGTTTCTTGACAACAACTCCATCGGGCCCTTCCAATTGCACTACCTTTTCTGGTTTACCTCTTGTTGTGTCCATGGCAAAGTATACCTGCGTTTTCCCTGTGGAGCCGAATCCACCATCTCCACGTTGTACTTCACCTGGGTTCGGAACACACAACCTGAATGGAACTAACTGTGCTATTCTGGTACCTCTTGATCCATTGCCGGCCGGCTTCTTGATACTCCTTGGTGCTACCTTGATTAAGGCACCTCGGTTAAAAAGACTTTGCAGCCTTTTTCCAGTAGCCCTCACTGACGGCGAACCCCTTTTGGACGGTCCAGGCACAAGAGTTAACACACCAACCAAGACGATCAGCGTTCGGTTAATCTTTTGCCCCCCGGTCGCTGCTACCGGTGCTTCTCAGTGTCCGTCGCTCCAATTCCCCTTTCTTCGGTCCCCGTTCGGGCGCCATTTGTTGGAGCGGTGGAGGAATGCACGTAAGTCGACCCAATATGAGTGATAGAAGTGATTCAACTTTATTTGCACGGATAGCTCATATTTATAGCTTGCGATAATTATGCCTACTAGTCCTAATATGATTGGTACATTGCTAATGTTTATTCATTACTAAAACACACCCACTTGTGATTCGCAGCTACGCGTGTTCCGTAACTTTCTCATGGGAACTTCTTCAAAAGTTACTTATGAAGTTATGCCAAGGTCACACCATCCCTGTCTTTCTCCTGATAACAGCGAGACCAGCTGTTGTTTTTCTCCCAATATCAGTAAAGCCAGCTATTTTCAGCCAAGGCCTAGTCTTGCTGCTCAAACTGACATTCTTTCACACAGAACTCTGCTCACACAACTTTTCCACAGGCCCATGTCCTTTTTCAGCAAGCCACTTCCCAACAGGATGGTGTCTCTGTTATGGCTCGATAGCAGCTTGGTGCTACTCTGCGTTTTATTTCTGGCTTTGCCTTATGTGGTGTATTTGGCATGCACGCAATGGAGGGGCTGGGGCTGGTATTGCCCTACACAGTACCCCTGTCCTGTGCACTGCAGGACAAAGCTGGCACAGGGAGCAGAGGTGGGGATGATGACCTGTTAATGAGCCCTTTTGTTGCCTCTGTGGCTCAGAATTTAGCAGGACAGTCCCACCAGGGAAGCTGGGCTCCCCCAGCCTGTTGGTGGGTCCCATGCCCAGCTCCCTGCCTGCTGACATCATGGGCATCCTGGTCCCTGTGTGCCCTGATACGAAATTCGGCCCAGGATTAGTGAATCCCTGGGTCTTCTGCCATTACGACCTGGACAATTGTGCTACTGATCTGTATTTATTGCTGTGCCATTACTCGGACACAAATGGTCGATCCCTGAAGCTGTCCGTCAGGAGTCTGTCATTGTATCCCAAACCCATACCTTGGTGGGGCTGGCTCAGGCCCTTGCAGGAGGGCTGGCGCGATGGGCTTGGGGTGCGGGCAGGTGGCTTCAATTCCTCTGGGGGCTCGAGGTCTCTGGGCTGGTCCCGCAACAGCCGGCTGGCTGAGTTGGACAGCCATGAGGGCCGGGGTGGAGGCGGGCGGGCCGGGCAGCTGTCCGGGCTGGTGGAGGCCCGTTCCCTGCTGCTGTGTGGCAGGCAGGCCGGTTTTCCAGGCACAGGTGATGGCTCTTGCTGTCGGGTCCAGCTCTCCGGGGTGCTGGGGCGGCTGCTCCGGCTGTCCAGGCCCGAGGAGCAGCTGCTGGTGTCGGACCGGGCTCGCGAAGCTGCAGAGAGGCGCCTGCGGAGAGAGGAGGCTGCTGAGGCCCCACCACGACTGTGAGGCCGGGCGGGTGTGAGGGTGCGGGGCAGCACTGGGCGCCTCACGGGGTGCGGATGCCTGGCTGCACATGGGAGCTGTGGGTATGGAGAGCTCTGTGCAGAAAACGGGGCACCCCGCACCTCTCGTCTGGGGCTCTGCTCGCTTGCCCACGGCTCATCTCCTCTCGGCCCTGACCATCCTGACCTGCCTGCTCTGCACGTGCCTGGAAGGAGACCTGCCCACGACAGACCGAGGGGACCAAAGCTGGGCACAGCACTGCAGGGCCAGGAGAGCCTCCTGTTCTCCTTTCTCAGTGTGCCTGGCAGAGACCAGCACTCGGCTCCCCTGCCTGTCCCTGACCAGACAAGGGCACAGCCTCGGCTCTCTGTTCAGTGAGGTGCTCTCCATCCTCTCTTCAGAATACGTATCCAAAGAGATAACGTACCCCTGCACAGAAAAAAACCCTGCCTGTGCTGAGAACACGCACGCTGGCCAGTGCTCAGGTGCAGATGGGACAGGCTGACTCTGTCTCCAAAGCAAGGCCGAGAGCTGGGAAGGTTCCTCACCACGGTCTCAGTTGCTGGGACACCCTGGCCGAGGTGAACCTCTGGGACTTACGGCATCACCTAACAGGGTGATTTCTGCTGGCAGGTTCGCTGGCAGGAAGATGTCACTATTGCGCTTCTCACTTTCTATGGCAATGTCATCCCTCGTTTTTCTTCCTGACCTTGCTCATCCTACGTCTGTCGTTGGGTCTGCTCTTGTCGAGGCAGGGTCACTTTTAACTAACACTTGCCACGGGAGGAAGGGGTTTCACAAAAGAGTGCCCATGAATTGAGAGGCCAGTTAAAACATCTTACAGCAGAAATCTCAGTAGAGTTTGGCCAGTCTCGGCACTCCAGAATACCCTACCTCTAAATGCTTCATGTCGAATAGCAGCCATCTAATACAGAAGTTTGGCAAAAAAAACTCCCAACAACTCACTGTCGTCTCTTCCTCCACAGACAGATCACACAACACAATATCATCCCAAACAGCACGGAGCCCAAGACCGCCACGGTGCCTTCTATGCAGTAGTACCGGAAATCTTGAGGATCCATAGCATTTGTGTTTCTCTCTTGCCATCCACACCTGGAGAAACAATTCTATGCATTAGTTTGTCCTGCACGCTACTGGTAATCTCACAGGAGGTCTGACATTGCCAGGAAATGTTCTTTCTCACTTTGTTAGCATCTCTGCACCAGCAAACATGCTGGGGCTGCAATGTTTCCTTGGTTTCAGCAGAAGCAAAGGAAACTCCCAAAGCCGTTGCAAATCAATGCACTCTGGAGCCTCTCTTTCTCCTCAGAGCTTTGCTTACACTCTGGCATGGCCGTAATCCAGTTTTCCCAGTGTCACGGGTTCGCTCCCCCTTCTCGGCCACGCTTCACATTTGCACACAATTTCTTTTGCGCTCACCCACTTTCACTCCCCAAGGCTTGCTAGTGGTGCTGCCTGGAGGCTCTCTCTGACCCTTTGGGACAAGTTGTCCCACTGAACAGAACTCATGAGGCCAGATGGAGAGCATGTGGGGGAGCTCAGCTGTTTGACCAATCGCCTCTTGGAGTAAGACAGACAAAAAGCATCCCTGCATCAGGGAGTGCCGTCCCCAGCTCTCTCCCCAGCCCATCACCCACACCCTGAGGGGATGGAGTTGGACCCTCTCGGGAGACACCTGAACCTTGCTCTCCTACTTCGCCTTTTCTCCAGCATGGGCACTGTTTGCATGCCCCCAGGTTTCAGGACTTGTCTTCCCCTTACGGCCCCCTGCAAGACTGCTAATTACCTGCATTCTTTGGAGAAAATTCATATCTCCTGGCGTGGTGGGCTTCTCCAGGGCTGGACAGCACTGCCACTGCCAAGAATCAGAGAAAGGTAAAGCCTCAGCATGGCTCAGGCACAGAAGATGCAGGAGGGTGGCACAGGTTCCCTCTAAGCTCATGCCCGATCCGTCAGTGAATCCCTTTGGACCTCAGGTCACAGGAGGGATCCCCCTCTGTTGTGCTTAGGGGGACTCAGGGCAAGCTCTGGGATGCAGGTATTGCAGGAGGCACATTTGATTTAAGAGTCGTATTTCCCATCGTCTGCTGAGGGTGGTTCAGATGGCCTCACCCCCAAAACGGCAAAGTTCTGAAATGCCTGTGAACAGGGTGTGGTGGGAGGTGAGCATCTCACTGCATCCACAGAGGGTAACGAGTGAGTGTCTCTCTGGCACACCGATGGCAGTAACCTTCACACCCCAGAGATGACAGGCATCCTCAGAGAGCCGTTGCTGGCTTTATTTAGAACACTCACTCTGTACTAATAGTTTGGCTGCTGACAAGATGTGCAGTAGTGGGCACCAGGGGAAGAGGCTGCAGACACGCAGTGATTTTGATTCATGACACTGGATGACTGAAGGACAGCAATTACCTGGCACTGTTGATTGAATTGCCCCTGCTTTTTCATCAGAGACTGGCACTGCGTGACTATCTCCTTCCTGAAATGCCTCCTTCTCCGCAGTCTCACGGTCCATCTCTTTAGAAAGAAAGTGGCTCAGTTTAATTAGAAGTAACCGTTCCTCATCAGAAACGTGGTATCTTCAGGAGGCAATACTTCTCAAAATACATTAATAACGCTTAGAAACAAAGCCTGGGCATTTGGGGGTGCACCTAGTCACTAGTCCAAATGACGTGTCATTCATGGAGAAAAATTTAAGCGCTAGACACTTTCCAGTTTACCAGGAGACAGCAAATCCTGACCTGCTGAGATTGCAGGGGATTGCATGTGACCTTGTTCACATTCCACTTAGTGCATTTCTGGCAAACTGCAAGATGATGGTAAGTTACTTCCCTCAGAGAAGACAGGAAGATGCTGTAACCAGTTCAGCTGGGGAAAGAGTCCTTCTGAGAAGCATTTCCCATCATACCAACTCCACCACATGGTAAGGGTAACAGACACTCATGGTGGACTGAACCGCAAGCTCTTGCTACCACATTCTGGGCACTTTCACAAGTGGCAGTGAAGAGCCCACAGTCCCCCAAAACAAGAGGAAAACCACAACCAAGTTATCTAAAACACAAGTAGAAACAGACAGGCAGACCACCCGACACCGAATTCACAGCCCTTCGTTTTAGCTGCCTTCAAGTCAGGTGTCTGGCCTTCAGCTGGGTGTCCAGCTTTCGCCTGTCCCTGACCCCGAGGTGTCACCGAGAGTCCTCAGACATCAAGGAGAACAATGGGGTTAGACCAGGCTGTGAAGCCGGGGTGCTCCCATCCTGGCCAGGGGATGCCTGCAGCCCAGGCAAAGTCTGCCGGTCTCAGTGACCCCAAGCTCCCGGTGCATCCTGTCCACTGGCCAAGGGCCAGCGACTGGCAGGGTGCTGGCCCTCTCATGGCTTATCAGGAATCGGCTCCTCAGCCAAGTCCCTCACACGCTCAAGGTGTGAGCACCGCCAGTTCCTGCCAGCTGGATACCAACGTCTGCCCAGAACAGCTCTGGCCAGTAACACTATAACCGGGAAAGCAGCCGTCCCTGGTGCTCAGTTGAACCACAACTGGCAGCAGAGACTCTGCACCATCTTTACAGCTCACCAGCACCCGCAACGCGTGAAATTTGAGTGTCAGCACAGTGAGGCTCTGATCGATCCCTTCCTGCTGTGCAGGATTCATGTCCATACGTGCATCTGAAACCTCAGCTTCCCAAGTCTTCCGGTTATACCCACCACGTGCTGCTTTGTCCAATTCCTTCAGGATTTCCTTTAGGACTTCTGGTGACTGCTGGGAAGATCTTCCTATTTCAGCTTTAGCTTTAGACTTTGCTCTTTGAGGACCTGAACAGAAAGTATAAAGTTAAATTTCTCAAGAACAGCATACTGAAAACAAGTGCTTAGTCTGTGAAGTCAGTCAGGACTGACTACTCACCCCTGGGATGCCAGGTGAGCTCCAGCGCAGGACCCAGCCGAGAAACGGGAAAAGCCCTCCCTGTACCCACATCTGCAACCAAACACCCACAAGAAGTTCCCATCATACATTGTGATATACACTGTCATACTGAATAGCACAACATATAAGGGGATCACAGAACAACATGGCACACACGAGGCAGGCCTATATTCTCACACCTGCAAGAGACATCTTGCTCACATTTGGGCTTTGAGCTGGCAGCTCTCAAAGGAAGTCAAAAGCCATGACGTACCCGTGCGATCTCCCTGCGTGTCAGCCCTGGAAGCCGGCTGGGAAGCTGGATAGGCATTGCGTCCAGTCACGTCTGTAAACAAACAGAACAGAGAAGCTCCCGTGAAATATTTCAGTAGACTTCTTCAGATGTGAACAACAATGAATGCAGTTCACACATAGGATTGCTCCATGGCACTCGTCTCTCCCTGCCACTCAGGAGCACTGCGCAGACCGTTACTGGGTGCCTGGACCATGCCGGTTTAAAACAAACCATGCACAGAGCTGCCGGCAGAAAGGACTCCCTGAAGCCCACACCAGCTCTAAACTCAACCCCAACAAGCCCACTGGCTTTGCAGCAGGCACTGGAAGCAGCGCAGGGTTGGAGAGGCTGGGAAAGAATGTTTTGCAAGGCAGAGCACACCAGGCCACATCACTGAGCCTGACCCATTCCCTCTCTGCTCTTCTGCATGTCTAAGCATCGGCCAAGAAAACATCAAGTTAAATTTCATATGAACGAATATTAAAACCTAAATGCCCGCTCATTCAAGTGACATACCTGTGGGGTTGCCCTGAGGCTCCCGGACAAGATCTGGCTGAGCAGTCGGATGGCCATCAGCTACAGGCACAGCTGTAATCAAGCATGTTTCCATTAGAGGCTGTGATCTACTTCTTTCTCAGTGACCTGCAGTCACTGGAGGGGGGTCAGGTAATGAATGACGTGGGACCCAGACATGGGTGGAGGTTCCCAAAGCTGCAGAGGGCCTGGGGGACCTGGGTTCACCCAAGGAGAGCACTGCAGGGCTAGAGCAGTGTAATCGACAGGGAACCAAATTGTTCCCTGACATTGTGTAATTTGTGTTGAATTAAAAACACAATAAGGCTTACATACCAATCGGGAAGGGGGAAGGGACACATTGTGATTGACTAGATAAGGAGGGAAAAATCAACAGACCAGATAAGGGGATTAACTCTACCACTGACTGCATTCCTCCACATCAAAAGACATTCCACAGACACTCTCCTTTGAGAAGATGGACTGAATCTACCCATTAACAAACCTGTGAAGAAAGAAGCAGCAAGACAAGGCGGAGATTTACAAGAAAGGGGTGCATGAACTGTATAAAAGGAATGTAACTATAACAGAAAGTTGTGAGCTGTTGGTGGAGTGCGGACTCCCCAGCCGCCCAGCGCTGCTTGCTTGCTATTCTCAATAAATATATGAATTTTATATAGAATTGGCTCTGTTGATTTATAACAATTTTGGTGACCCCGACATGATCAGAGTTAAGCTGGTGTGCGACCCCAACTCGGGAGGGCGCCCCCATCTTTGGATGGTCCTGGATTGGCAGGTCCTGCTCCAGACTCGCTCTGACCTTCACGGACCCAAATTACCTGAGCGTAGCAAGCAAGGAAAGAAAGATGAGCTCTCCTAACACCCTGTAAAATCGTGCACGAAGATCCAGGCGGCAGAGATACGTAAGCATAAACCGCTGGTTGGGGACGGGATTCCTTGAGTGTGCGAGTGTGTGAGACGCAGAAAACTCTGCGAAGCGAGTGCAGACCTCTTCTATGTGCGGTTCCAATCTCCCGCGAAGATTGGCCACCGAAGGAGGAAACCGAAAGGTATTGAGAGAAAGAAGGCACCTCAAGACAATGGGACAGAAAAAGAGTGAAGTTTCTGGCCCGGGAGGGGACTCACAGAGAAGTACCCTCAAAAAGGAGGAGAGCCATTTACCTGATATACCGGTAGATAGTCCCTTGGGATCAATGATTAAATATTGGGATGATTGGCCATCTCGTAAAGGAAAAAATAAGGAAAAGATGATACATTATTGTATGGAAATATGGGGGGGAATCAGATAAGGGCTGATAAATTGTGTTGGCCAGTTTTTGGGTCACTTGAGGATTGCGTATGTCAAGCTCTGAATGTATATGTGAACCAAAAAGAACCTTTTAGTTTAGAAGAAAGTGAATATGCCAGCCTCTGGATAATATCCTCGGCTAGAAATTATATTTTTGCCTTAACCAAAAAGAAAAAGATGAAGGGACCCCCACGCGAACAGTGGGCCCCAACTAACCAACCCTCCCCACCCCCGTATGTCCCGGCTCCGAATCCCCCGCCATCCCCAAATCCATCACCCTCTCCATCCCCACCCCGAATATATCCACAATTACCCACTCACCCAACCCCTTCTGCCCCGGTAAAAACAGAGGGGATGAAAAATCGAAGTAGGACTCGGAGAGACCAGAAAATGACACATTTATTGCCCCTAAGAGAAGTTGCCATGGGGGAAAATCAAGGTGGAGTAGGATTTGTATCGGTACCCATAAATTCTGGGGACGTCCGAGAATTTAAGAAGGAAATGAGAAGTTTACTTGAGGACCCTCTAAGGGTCTCTGAAAGACTAAATCAATTTTTAGACCCTAGTGTTTACACCTGAGATGAAATTCAGGCTATCTTAAGAATACTCTTCACATCTGAAGAAAGGGATATTATTAGGAGGTCACGGATGAGACACTGGGACCAAAAACATCAACATAGGCCCCAGGGAGATGTGAAATAGCCCCTACAGAAACCAAGTTGGAACCGTCAGGTTGCGGGAGATAGACAGAGTGTGAGTGATTTGAAAGACATGGTGATTTGGGGGGTGCGGGAAACGGTTCCCGGAGGTCAGGATGTAAATGGAGCCTTCGGTGAGTGTCAGAGGGGATATGAAGCTCTGACTGACTAGCTAGAAAGGTTGGAGAGAGGTTTGCAGTTGTGTTCTGGAGTTAGCCCTGGTGCAGCCGTGGGTCAAGCCCTGCTGAGGACACGGTTTGTGGCTGGATCGTAAGTGGACATAAGAAAGAAATTAGAGAAGTTAAAAGACTGGCAAGACAAAGGGTTAAATGAGTTGTTGAGAGAGACTCAGGGGGTGTATGTACGTGGAGATGAGGAAAGCCGATTGGACTGGAAAGTAGAGAAGCAGGAGTTGAATGCTATTGTTGTGAGAAGAGAGGGCACTTGAAGCAGAGTTGTGGAAGGAAACAGTAGGATGAACAGATGTTTGGAGGTGAATGGGGGGGTCAGGGGCTCTGCTTACTGGGGACTGGAACATCTACGGAGCCCCGAGTGGAATTGAAGTTGAGTCCCCAACGGGAGGGAGTGCAGTTTTTGGTGGATGCAGGGGCCGAAGGATCCACCGTTCAAGGGCTGCCCTCCGGCTACACCCTTGCTGGGAACACCGTGAATATTGTAGGTGCAAAAGGGAAACCTCTTGAGGCCCTTGGTGATTTACTCTGGCTCCCTGGGGCGGAATACGGTTTGTTAAGAAGGGGTTTGGTTTTGAAACTGAACTTGAGCGTTTAGGGTCAGGGAGAGGAGTCCGGCTCCGTGCGGTCGCGGTGGAGCCGGCGCTGCAGTGGCAGCGGACAACGTCCTTTGTTGTAGCAGCAGCGGCGGCGGCAGCGGCGGCAGCGGCACCCCCCCCCCCCCCCCCCCCCCCCGGCAACGGCCGCCGCCTCTCCTTGCGCCGCAGAGCTGTAATGAAAGTCAACTCTGTAAACAGCCAAAGAGAGTGGGGCTTTCTGTGCGACTGCTGTATCGCTATCGATGACAACAATTAAGATGGACTGTGCTACCACAAGGGTTCACAGAGTCACCAAATCTATTTGGACAAACTTTAGAGAAAATTTTACAAGAATTCATTTCTACCCAGAGAAGTCAAGTTATTACATTATGTGGATGATCTATTAATAACAGGAGAAACTAAAGAAGGAACCCAAGAAACGACTATGAAATTGTAAAACCCCCACAAACTAAAAAGAAAATTCGACAAATATTGGGATTACTAAGATATTATAAACCATGACTTAAAAACTACAGTGAAAAGGTGAAATTAACTAATAACCAACTTAAATGGTCTACAAAAGATGATCAAAAATTACAGAAAATAAAAAGGGCATTAATACAGACACCTGTATTAAGCCTCACCAAAAAAAAAAAAAAAAAAAAAAAAAAAAGAAGAAGACTCAGAGAAAATAATTTGTCAAATAGAGAGACCCAGGAAACAGCCCTGAGGACTCAGATCACCAAAAGTAACATAGTAATCTTCTTTATGTTCCTATATAATAGTTCTAAGAGTAAAATATGTTACTCTGCTGTAAAACTTCTGTGACAAGGAATTGTGTTTTGCCTCTGAATATTTAAAGTTGCCAATAAACTATTCCTGTTGGCAGGTTAATAAGAATATAAACACTATACAGTCCTGTGTTAATACCTAATTGTGTTTATAGGCAAAATTCAAAGACTTTACTAAACTATCTGAAAAGTAATACTCATTTCAAGTTGTTAAAAATGTATAACTTTTAAACTAGTTACTTGCTTCTTACTTGATTTGAAAAAGGACTGTAAGCGATTAAGGTAAAAACCAATTCATATGGCTGTTATAGGTTGTCTCACAGGTATTTATAACAGCATCTTTTTTCAAATACTTTAATAGTTGTTGTAGTACATATTTTAAAAATATTTCATTAAATTTATTAACTTAAGAAAAATAAAAATTTATATATACACAAAACTACTTAACTTGTCAATAATGAATGTGAAACAGTGTCTATTAAAGAGTTACTTATGGAATATTGAAACTATTGATTCAGATAGAGGCCCACATTTCGTTTCCAAAGTAGTAAAAGAAGCTCTAGCCCCCTTTGGAACTAAATGGGAGTTCCATACCACTTAGCATCCACAAAGCTCCGGGAAAGTCGAACGAATGAATGGAGAAATAAAGAAACAATTAACTAAGTTAATGATAGAAACCAAAATGTCATGGGTAAAATGCTTGCCAATTGCTTTATTAAATATTCGGACTCAGCCCCGAGCGGATACTGGAATTTCCCCATTTGAAATGTTATATGGTATGCCCTATGATATGGAATGCCCAGTCAATTACCCTACTTTAGATGAAGATAGTATTAACCCTTATATTGTTCAACTGATGAAAAGGAGAGAGCGATTGCGGAAGAAGGGAATGGTGGTACAGAGGCCACCCCTAGATATATCCATACATTCAGTAAAGCCAGGTGATATGGTATTAATCAGAGCCTGGAAAGAATCCTCTCTCACTCCTAGGTGGGAGGGGCCCTTTCTTGTTTTACTTACCACAGAAACTGCTGTCCGGACTGCAGAACGAGGATGGACGCACGCCTCGCGAATTAAAGGACCTTTACCCGGAGATCAGTGGGAAGTAGCAAAGACTTCAGAGGACTTAAAACTAGTGATAAGGAAGAAAAAGGAGCTGCATGAATGAAGGAATCCTTTTGGAAGAACGGTAAAACCTAGTTAATACCAGTGGTTCCAGGTATCCCCTGAAGATAATTTACAGGTGGTGAACTTTGCTCCTTGACATACAGAACGGATACCTCATCAAACCGGCGGAACTGAGATAGATATATAGATAGATAGATAGATAGATATATTAACAGGAACTCCTCAGTACTTACCTTTCTGTTGTGGAGACTGAAGTCCCTAGACCACCGGGATATTTTAGCAGGATTCCGTGTTTAAAACATAGTAACCACAACCATTGGAGTTGGGTGTTTTATAACTGTGTAAGGTACAGTCAGAAATTATATTGTAGCTCTAGAAGGAGATATTATTATTGTATGAAGTGTCAAGAATACCAATTCCCCCGTGGAGACCAATTGAATAGAGTAAAAATCAATAGACTAATTTGTGGGTGGGAATTATTAATACCCGAAACCTGGGAAGTATATGAGAACGATTGGCCTAAAACTATAAGGCGGGGTGCTATCAGATTCGCGTGGAAGCGAGCTAGACGTATCACTAGAATGGTTTCTGCTCTTAAATAAAATTTGTGTAAGGAATGCTGGTGGACACACTGTAGTAACAGCCACCCATTCAAGGACGGCTGTACACAGTGTACCCAAAGGAGAAGGGGACTAAACACGTCTGCCTTATAGGGTTGGGGGGGGGGTAGCTACAGGAAATCCCTAACCAACCTATGACCCTGAGTCCTGTGAGTGTCTTTGCCATTTCCCAGGTAATATAAAATATTCTGCACAGTTCCTGAGAAGGAGCTAAATCCTATAAAGGCCTTACAGGTGGAAAACGCGCCCTTAAGAAATATGACTGCTGCCGAGAAGATGAGAAACCTTGCTGCTCCAGGCACCGGAGTAAGCGAAGTAGGCAGAGGCATATGGAAAAGGAAATGTGAATACACCGTGAGATCATTGGCGGGTAATGGCGAGAAACAGACACTTCAAGAGGAGGAATGGACTCTGGGAACCCGACCGGGTATGTCCTGACAAAGAGATAACCGGGAATTGACATTGACACCTATTGGTATTCCTTGGGGAACTCCACCAACAATCCGTATTTGGATGATGTTGCTATGGTATTTGCTTGTTGGGCCTACGGCATCTGGCAATATCAGCCATCAACCCTTCAAATAGTCACTAATACAATTAGAGCACTCAGTTGTCATACAAAACAGAATTACCCCAGGTGCTCCCTCTTTTATGGCCCACTTAAGTTCCCTAGTAAAGTCATACCATGGATGGGCCCCCATGGATGAGAGTACTCGAAAATATACAGTTCAGCACAAAGCCTTTTATACGTGTCCCGCTAACAATCCAGGAAAAGAATATTGCAATCACCCAGCTGAATATTACTGTGCATATTGGGGCTGTGAAACAATAGCATCAGAATGGGCACCAGGGGGGGGAAAAGACCAATTTTTAACTGTGGGATGGGGACCGTCGGGATGTCAAAAACCCACCTATGGGCCTCAAGGTTCGGTCCGGGGAGGCACATGTTGGCATATTTATATTAACATTTCGAAACCTGAAGATCTAGGATGGACTATAGGGAGAACTTGGGGAATCAGGTTTTGGGAACCAGACACGGATACAGAGGGAATAATTTTAATAAGGAAAGAGCCGATACCCAATGAACCCTCCGTTGTGGGACCGAATCCAGTCATAACAGAGAAAGAAGATAGTAAAAGTATTGTACATACTGTCACAATCCTTCCTAACATAAACGTCACTGAAAATAACACCCCGGGCGTATCAACAAAAATCAAACCCTTGACTCTCGCACCCAGAGTCAGCCCATTGTGGGATATGCTTCAAGCCAGTTATCGAGTACTGAATGCCACCTACCCTAATATAACTGAACATTGTTAGTTATGCTATGACATTCGACCACCCTTTTATGAAGCTATTGGGGTAGACAGTAGATTTAAGAAGGCCAACGGAACAAATCCAGCTCAGTGCTTGTGGAATAAAGAATCTGGACGTAAGCAAGGGATAACAATGTCCCAAGTATCAGGAAAAGGAAAGTGTATAGAAAATGTCCCAAAAGACAAACGGCACCTGTGTAACACAACTCGCAAATCAAGAGGAATAACAGCTGAGTGGTTAATTCCTACAGATAATACTAAGTGGATTTGTTCCCAAACTGGGGTGACACCTTGTATATCCCTAAAGGTCTTTAATTGGACAACTGAATATTGTATACAAGTAGCTGTGATACCTAGGCTAATTTACCATCCCAAAGATTTTGTTTATGATTTTCAAACTACTCAGGCCCATCACATACAAAAACGTGAGCCCTTTACAGCCCTCACTGTGGCAACCCTCATGGCAGTCGGAGTTGCTGGAGCTGGTACAAGAATAACCTCCCTTGTACAACAAAATCAAAAATTCCAATCCTTAAGGGTAACAGTCGACGAGGATTTAGCTAAGATAGAAAAGGCCATGACAGCCCTGGAACAGTCTGTCAAGTCTTTATCAGAAGTAGTATTATAAAACAGGCGGGGCTTGGATCTAATGTTCATACAGGAGGGGGGGTTATGTGCAGCCATACGAGAGGAGTGTTGTGTATATGTTGACCATACTGGAGTAGTTAGAGATACAATGGCCAAGCTACGGGAGGGGTTAGAAAAACGGAAAAAAGACTGGGAAGCACAACAGAGCTGGTATGAGTCTATGTTTAATTATTCACCCTGGTTAACCACCCTATTATCAACTATTGCAGGGCCTCTTATTTTATTGATCTTATTTTTGACTTTTGGACCATGCATTTTCAATAAGTTGATCGCTATTGTTAAAGGGCGTTTGGAAACTGCACACTTAATGCTACTACGAAAACAATATGAACAAATCGGGGACGAAAGAATTCCTCCTATCCTCGAGCGGGCAAAAGAAGCATTGGATCGATTTAATGAACAAAATCAGGATAAAATAGAAAAGGGGGGATTGTAATGAACAGGTTAACTTTGTTCATGAAATAGCACATGGGAGTAGAGACATTCTCCACAATTACCCCTAAAAGTCTTACTGCTATTCTTGACCTTTGGTCTGTGTATTTTAGATAAAAGTTGTAGCCCTTGTTCAAAGCAGAATAGAATCAATTCGGCTAATAGTGTTAAAACAACAATATGATAATTTACTTACATACTAATCGGGAAGGGGGAAGACACACATTGTGATTAAACGAATGCTTTGTGTAAAAAAAAAAAAGAAAACCCAAGTGCTTAAATGTTGCGTAAAAGTCACGAGGAAAATAAAAATATAACTTACTAGATAAGGAAGAGAAAGACAACAGCTATAATTTACTAGATAAGGAGATTAACTCTACCACGACTACATATCTCCACAACAAAAGACATTCTACATCAAAAAGACACTTCCCCTTGAGAAGATGGACCGAATCCGCCCAATAATGAACCTACACGAGCAAAAAAAAAAAAAAAAAGGGAGAAACAAGACAAGGTGAAGATTGACAAGGGAGGGGTGCATAAACTCTATAAAAGGAATGTAACTATAACAGAAAGTTGCGAGCTTTTGGCGGAGCACTGCCTCCCCGGCCGCCCAGCGCTGTTTTGCTCTCTTATCGCTTGCTAATAAATTCAATCCTTTATTTAATACAAATTGGCTCCTCCAATTTGTCACGAGCGTCTATAACACTCCCCACCCCCGTATGTCCCGGCTCCAAATCCCCCGCCATCCCCGACTCCATCACCCTCTCCATCCCCACCCCAAATATATCCACAATTACCCACTCACCCGACCCCTTCTGCCCCAGTAGAAACAGAGGGGATGAAAACTTGGAGAGACCAAAACCCGACACATTTATTGCCCCTAAGAGAAGTTGCCACGGGGGGAAATCAGGGTGGAGTGGGATTTGTATCGGTACCCTTAAATTCTGGGGATGTCCAAGAATTTAAGAATGAAATGGGAGGTTTACTCGAGGACCCTCTATGGGTCTCCGAAAGACTAGATCAATTTTTAGGCCCTAGTGTTTACACTTGGGATGAAATTCAGGCTATCTTAAGGATACTCTTCACATCTGAGGAAAGAGATATGATTAGGAGATCAGGGATGAAATACTGGGACCAAAGACATCAACATGGGCCCCAGGGGGATGTGAAATGGCCCCTACAGAGACCAAATTGGGACCATCAAGTTGCAGGAGATAGACAAAATATGAGTGATTTAAGAGACATAATAATTCAGGGGATACGAGAAGCGGTTCCCAGAGGTCAAAATATAAATAAGGCCTTCAATGAGTATCAGAAAAAAGGATGAAACTCCAACTGACTGCGTTAGAAAGATTAAGGAAAAGTTTGCAGTTGTATTCTGGAATTGACCCTGATACAGCCGTGGGTCAAACCCTGCTGAAAACACAGTTTGTGGCTAAATCGTGAGTGGACATAAGAAAGAAATTGGAGAAGTTAGAAGACTGGCAGGACAAAGGGTTGGACGAGTTGTTGAGAGAGGCTCAGAAGGTGTATGTACACAGAGATGAGGAAAGTCAAAAGAAGCAGGCCAAAATTTTAGTTGCAGCCGTCCGAGAAGGA
Source organism: Astur gentilis (assembly GCF_929443795.1). Classification (NCBI taxonomy): domain Eukaryota; kingdom Metazoa; phylum Chordata; class Aves; order Accipitriformes; family Accipitridae; genus Astur; species Astur gentilis. Next base: position 8,596,184 of record NC_064914.1, read on the forward strand.
CAGAGAGTTAATAAACCAGGGTCCATGAGGACAGACAACAAAGGACCCAGCAAAGAAAGAAAGCCAATTAGACCAAAAAAATAAAGAAGCAGGAATTGAATGCTATTATTGTGGGAAGAGAGGGCACTTAAAGCGGAATTGTAAAAAAAAACCAAAACAACAGGATGAGCAGATGTTTAAAAATGAATAGGGGGGTCAGGGGCTCTACTTATTGGGGACTAAAACATCTATGGAGCCCCAAGTAAAATTGAAATTAGGTCCCCAAAAAGAGGAGGTAGAATTCTTAGTAGATACAGGAGCCGAGAGATCCACCATTCAGAAACTACCCTCCAGTTGCACCCTTACTAAAAACACCATAAATATTGTACGTGCAAAGGGAGAACCGTTTAAGGTATATGAAACTCAAGCTATTGAAATAGAGGCTCCTCAAAAATTTTGCGTGGGTAAATTTCTGATGGTGCCTGAAGCGGAATATAATCTTTTGGGAAGGGATTTAATTGTTAGTCTAGGGATTAATTTATCGGTGGAGAATGATAATCTCGTGGTAAAGTTGTACCCTTTAAATCCCACTGATGAAGCAGAGATCAATCCTGGTGTATGGTATAACCAAGACAATATAGGAAAATTAGATATTCCGCTGATAAAGGTAGCTATCCAAAACCCAGAGAGACCAATACGAGTGAAGCAATACTCGTTGTCCATGGAAAGAAGAAAAGGTTTAAAACCCATAATACAAAGTTTAATACATAAGAGAACTTTAGAACCCTGTATGTCACCCCGTAATACCCCCATATTACCTGTCAAGAAGCCTGATGGGTCATTCTGGCTAGTTCAGGACCTACGAGCTGTAAATAGCCGTACCCTCACCCGGTTCCCAGTAGTCGCTAATCCATACACACTATTGAATCAGATCTCCTCAGATTACACTTGGTATAGTGTGGTGGATTTAAAGGATGCCTTTTGGGCCCGCCCCCTTGATGAAAGCAGTAGAGACTATTTTGCCTTTGCATGGGAGGACCCTGCTACAGGTAGGAAACAGCAGTTAAGATGGACCGTGTTGCCCCAGGGGTTTACGGAGTCACCTAACCTGTTCGGGCAAGCCTTAGAAACCATATTAGAACAATTTACCCTACCCCCAAGGATTAAGCTTTTACAATATGTGAATGATTTATTAGTGGCAGTGTTACCGAAATCCGGAATAAAACTCCCTAACAGCAATGAGAAGTTAAGAAGCAGGCACTTCTTTATTGCAGCGCTGGGCACGCAGGGGATCACTCCACCTAGTGTGTGCCCCTGTCTGGTTTAATCATGCAGGTTAAATACACACCTGTTATACATATTCACTAAATTTCTGGAAATGTCATACATAATCATCAACTGTCTGATAAATCATTAACATATGTAAATGTCCCTTTACGCAGGCGTGGTGAAGTCTCTGGTGGTCTTCAGAAGCCCTCGGGTGGTCTTCCATAGTCTTCCTCACTTTGTCAGATAGTTGACCTCTCTTATGTGATTCTGCGCAGTACGATTTTCACCACAATGTATTAGAGTTACATAAAAGTACATTCAATGTTAATTCTTGAATTTAATGTTTCTAGTGATTGGCCCTCAGTCGCACCACCTTTTCAATATTCTTATACTAAAACATTCATTGGTTAATCTTACTTAATTCCACTAACTGGAATCTTGATCAAAGTGAGGTTTCTAAGCAACAGAACTAAGGTCCATAACGATCTCTCTTAGTTTCTTAGGACAAAACACTACAAACTAACAAATCGGTCGAATTTTCTATGGTTAACTAATTTTAGACAATACTTATTCTCTTATGACTGTATACAGCACATTTTGTACGTTCTTAAGTTTCGATGACTACATTGCGAGCTTCAAACCCCTATATTCTACAATCTTTACCTTTTGATCAAACCCAGCTTATATAAAATTTTAACTTATCAGAATATTTGTAACAGCAGGAACTAATGAAAAAGAAGTTAGAGAAAGCACGATACAGTTACTGAACTTTTTGGGGGACGTCGGGCTTAAGGTTTCCAAGTCAAAACTTCAGTTTGCTGAATCAGAGGTAAAATACTTAGGCCACTGGCTAAGCCAGGGAACCAAGAAACTTGATCCTGATCGGGTGGAAGGAATTTTAAGTTTACCACCTCCAAAAACTAAGAGGCAGGTTCGGCAGCTGTTAGGACTTTTGGGCTATTGTAGACAACGGATTGAAAATTATAGTAGTAAAGCAAAATTTTTATATGAAAAATTAACTCGTGATAAAATTTGGTGGACAAGTAAAGATGAAGAACAGTTGAATAAAGTAAAAGAGGATTTGATAATGACCCCGGTTTTAAGCTTACCGAATTTAAAGAGACAGTTCTATTTATTTGTAGAAACAGATAATCACACGGCATACGGAGTACTAGCACAGGATTGGGCAAGACAGAAAAAAACCCGATAGGATACTTTTCTAAACTTTTAGACCCTGTGAGTAGAGGGTGGCCTATGTGTTTACAAGCTATAGTAGCTGTGGCTTTGATGGTAGAAGAAGCAACCAAGGTAACCTGTGGGGGAAAATTAGAAGTATATGCTCCCCATAACGTTAGGGGAATTTTGCATCAAAAGACAGAAAAGTGGCTGACTGATAGTAGATTGCTAAACTATGAAGCAATCTTACTTCATGCTCCCAATTTACAACTAAAAACTACCTCGGCACAAAACCCAGCCCAGTTTTTGTATGGGCACGTAGATGATTTACACATACATGATTGTATCAGCTTGATAGAGTACGAAACCAAGATCCGGGAGGATTTAGAGGAAGAGGAATTAATTGAAGGAGAAAAATGGTTTGTTGATGGCTCCTCACGGATGGAGGAAGGAAAAAGGAAATCAGGATATGCAATAATAGATGGAAAAAAGGAAACAGTACTGGAGTCTGGCCCCCTTAACCCTAGCTGGTCAGCGCAAGCCTGTGAATTATACGCACTATTAAAGGCTTTACAAAGGCTAAAAGGAAAAGTGGGAACCATATTTACAGATGCAAAATACGCCTTTGAGGTAGTACATACTTTTGGGAAAATTTGAGAAGAACAAGGACTTATCAATACCCAGGGTAAGGGTTTGATCCATGAAGAATTAAGAAGGTAAATTCTTATTGCAATCAGAGAACCAGAATGGGTAGCAGTAGTGCATGTAAAAGGACACCAAAAGGGACAGGATTTTTATACCAGAGGAAATAACCGGGCCGACTATGAAGCAAAGAAGGCAACCTCAACCACCCAAGAGATAGAAGCAATGCCCATTAAAACCTTAACTGAGCAGAAGGAAAAGGTCTTTACTGAAGAAGAAATACAAAAATTTCAGGCCTTAGGGATTGTCCAGACGGATGATAAATGGATCCTCCTGGATGGACGAGAAATGTTACCAAAAGCTTATGCTAAACATATAATTTCTAGACTACATCAGACCACCCATTGGAGAACCCAAGCCCTAGCTGATCAATTTTTAAAATACTATGGGTGCATAGGCATATATGATCTGACAAAACAAGAGGTCCAAGGGTGTTTAACTTGTCAAAAGGTGAACAGGTCTAACTTTAGAACAAAATCCCTTGGAGGGAGAAAATTGGCCTGCAGACCTTTTGAGGGGATCCAAGTAGATTTTACAGAGTTACCTAAGGTAGGAAGATATCAATATCTTTTGGTAATAGTAGATCAGCTTACCCATTAGGTGGACGCCTATCCCACTGTGAAAGCTACTACTAAAACTGTAGTTAAAAATTTGCTAGAAGAAGTTATTCCCAGATTTGGTATGGTTATAGCTATCGATTCGGACCAGGGAATGCATTTCACATCCAAAATATTAAAGGAAACAATAGAGGCTCTAGGAATTAAGTGGGAATTCCATACCCCATGGCATCCACAAAGTTCAGGAAGAGTAGAAAGGATGAATGGGCTTATTAAGGCACAACTAACGAAGCTAATGGTAGAGACCAAAATGTCATGGGTTAAATGTTTACCATTAGCTTTATTAAACATCAGGACAAGGTCCCAGACTAATACGAGGTTATCTCCCTATGAGATGTTATATGGGATGCCTTATTCCCATGGAATACCAATCCAACACCCCAAGGTTGAAGATGCATCTATCCATACCTACATAACTACCATAACAAAAGTCATAAGAAACAACCGCCAGAAAGGAATAATAGAGCAAACAGTCCCCTTGGGATTTCCTATTCATAAAATTGAGCCTGGGGACCACGTGCTGATAAAAACGTGGAAAGAAACATCTCTAAACCCCCGCTGGGAAGGTCCGTTTCTTGTTCTTTTGACTACAGATACAGCCATCCGGACGGCGGAAAAGGGATGGACCCATGCTACTCAGGTTAAGGGACCGATCCACACTTCTCATTGGGAAGTGGCTAACAACTCAGAGGACTTGAAGGTTATTTTGAAAAGAAAGAACCAATGAGTAAACCTGTGACCATCAACTGTGTAAATCTAGATTATAATTGCTAACCATTTGTATGTTACAAGTGTATAGTGTGTCAGGGAAAGTGGTGGAGTCATTGCCGTTACGGGTATTCCCCCAGAGGGGTTTTGTCAGGAGTGTCACGATCAGGAAAAACAACTGACTAACAAGGCCTTACGCCTAAGGGTTTCAGTAGGGAAAAATTGAAAAGGATTCCACTGAGTGGTAAGAAATATTTGTAAAAGGAATACATCCCGAACGATATTGTTATCGTTCAACGATCTTTGCCCTAACGTAACAATAATAACTGACATAAATTGTAGAAAATGGTCGTGGGAGTGAGTTGCTACTTGTGGGAAGTAAAAAGATAAAAATTGGAGCGCTTACAAAATAAGACAGGCCAAGCAGCCTAACAAGTGCTCCCCTGAAGAATACATTTGCTGCCGAGAAGATGATACCCCCCGTTGCTCGAAGCAACCGAGTAGACGGAAGAGGCAGAAATGTACTGCTGTGGGGACTGTTAATGACAAGCTGCTTTAAATATGAAGCTACAGACCCATAGGGTAAGCGGTACCAAGGTGAAAACACCCTAACGTTTCCCACTGACCCAACCTCACTCCACAATGACTTAAAGGATTTAAAAATTAAGGACACAAAAAGGCAAAGATCTTGGGGTATAAAAGAGACACCTTATGATGATATATTAAGTTGGGAAAATAATACCCACAATGGTCTGTGGATACCACCACTGTTCCCTAAACGTTTGGATCAGCTCTAATGCTTTTGCTTTATACAATTTTAAGCCCTAGAGCTGTAAAATTATTAGTTTTGATATGGATGGACTCAGTACAAGGGAAAAATCTCCACCAGCCATACGAATGGACTCTGTCAAGATGGGGAGATTCCGCAATGATCCAAAAGAAAATTACTGCAGGGCCCCCCAGTTATACCGCCTCACTTTGCACTCTGGCTTCCATAAGTCCATGCTTGGACCTAAGACTGTGCTTACTGAGACTGTGTTACTCTTATTAGATTGGAAACACGAATTAATGCTGGTGCCAAAAAGGAAAACAGGGGGACTGTAATCGACAGGGAACCAAATTGTTCCCTGACATTGTGTAATTTGTGTTGAATTAAAAACACAATAAGGCTTACATACCAATCGGGAAGGGGGAAGGGACACATTGTGATTGACTAGATAAGGAGGGAAAAGACAACAGACCAGATAAGGGGATTAACTCTACCACTGACTGCATTCCTCCACATCAAAAGACATTCCACAGACACTCTCCTTTGAGAAGATTGACTGAATCTACCCATTAACAAACCTGTGAAGAAAGAAGAAGCAAGACAAGGTGGAGATTTACAAGAAAGGAGTGCATGAACTGTATAAAAGTAATGTAACTATAAGAGAAAGTTGCCAGCTGTTGGTGGAGCGCGGCCTCCCCGGCCGCCCAGCACTGCTTGCTTGCTATTCTCAATAAATATATGAATTTTATATAGAATTGGCTCTGTTGATTTATAACAGCAGGAATGCTCCTGTTTTTCTGAGCAGACATCTCCCAAGGACGGATGTCCCTGAGGCTGAAAGTTAGGATTCAGCCAGGGACCAGCGGAGCCAGGGCTCCGGGCACAGCTGTGACCAGTGCAGGGAAGAAGTGCCCCTGCAGGCTATTACTGGGCCCCTGCGGTGCTGGTCTGGCCCCGACATGCAGGCCAGGGGAAGGCTGCCCTGGGGCAGCGCAGCACAGGGCCGCCTCTGGGGATGGTTCCTCACTCCGCAGTGCCGCTCTTGGCCCCACCATTCACCTGGAAAATGCCTCTGCAGCGGCTGCAGCCCCCTGCACCTCCCCACGGGACATCTACCTCCTGCTGCCCGTGGAGCTGGTCACAACTCACCCGGCCCAGCCCGGCCCCGCTGCTCTCACAGCCCTGCCACACCATGACCCCAGCCCCGCCGTCACCCTGAGGTGTGGTGGGGGCTGCGCCACGCTGCCAGGGCTGGGTGCTGGCCCTCGCCTGCCCACCTACCTAATCCCCGCACTTGCCACAGAGCAGCCCTGACATCCCAGGCTTGCAGGGACACCACAAAGAGGATAAGGAGGTCATGGCCCCCCACGCCTGCACCATGCCGCTGCTGCTGCTGCAGCTGCTGCCGCTGCTGCTGCTGGCACTGCTGGAGCGGTGCCTGTGGCACAGCACCACAAATCATGGCATGGCACAGGGGGGCTCTGTGACCTCACAGTCTGGCATTCCCACCGCGGCTACAGCCCTGGGGCACTGCCCCTCCCCCACATGTGTTGAGTTTTTGGATTTAGATGAAATTAAGATCCCTTCAGCATTCTAGCTGTCTGCACGCTCATCAGCACGCTCCCTGCCATCCTCAGGCGCTTTTGGCTACAGCTGCTTCTGTGCTTGCTGTTTGGCCACTGCTCTTCTGTGGATTTCTCTCTGCCTCGGAGTCTGAGGACAATTATGTGGGATCCTCTGGGCTGAGGGGAGGGGAAAAAAGAAATCCATATTATTTCCTATATGTAAATGCTACTGAGGCTACGGACTGTCCAGACTTGATATGGAAAGCTTTAAACTAGATTTAGTGGGGGAGGAGGAGGAGGAAAAGGAAGAACAGGAAGAACAGGAGGAGGACTAAAAGATCTTTCCTTTCCCACAGTGTTGCATATCTGGGGACTGATACAGCATCACTTGCCATCTAGCCAGTGAGAAGAAGTCCAGTTCCTCTAAGCAGCTGCAGGTTGGTACCCACCAGCATTGGGTACGTGATGCAGACAGTGATTCAGCAGCCTGCTGAATGAATGTGAATTGATTTTCACAATCTTTTGGTAAAAAACAAGCAAAATGAGCTTAGCGAGTCAGGAGGTAAACTCAAGCATTGATTTCATGTACAAGCAAGAAATTGGTAACTACGGGGAAATGATGTTCAAGGATACAGATAAGACGGTGGAAAACACAGCTTCAAGAAGTCATTCATCTTACTGTCTTCGCTAACAACCCTAGAGTCCAGCATTATGGGGCCCATCTCTGCAACAGGGGCTATTTCCAATTTGAGCTGCTCTTCAATAGCAAATGGGAGGCTATAAATTGCCTCCCACAGGTGGAACTGCACCATCAGAAATCCTGCTGTGTGACTGCCAGTAAAGTGACTTCTAAAGCTGGAGGTAGGAATCCAATTCCAGTTAAAAAAAAATAAATAAATCTTATCACTACCGCAATTCTTGATGTCCTCTGTTCATACCTGGAATGTTTTATGTACCTACATCTCTTAACCACACTAGAGAACACGCTGAGGTAGGAAGGGTTGCAGATGTAGCTCATCGAATCTAAACCACAGCTGCCTTTAAGGACGTATGGCCTCTCTTTAGCATTCATAGTGCAAAACAATCCCTAGTGTCACACTGATGCAGCCTGCTTTAATTTTGAGTGCAACAAGCCCTCAAATCCCAGATTTGTGGTTTCATGAGCACAATTCTGCTGGATCAGCCCATTCAAGAGAAAACAGACTGCCTAGCAAGTATCAGAAGTTCCCAGGAAAGGATTAATCTGAGAACTTGAGAAGCCATCTGACCTGGAAGGGGAAGTCCCTGAATCGGATGGGACAAAGACAGGCAACAGGACATTCTCTAGTCTCACGAGGCCGAGCTGTGTGCTGAAGAAGGGGCACTGTGACATGAGCTTCTGGTGGAGTCGTTGGTACTACAGGAGTGGCCCCCCCAGATCTCAGTTCAGGGATTTACTCAGTTTCAACCCCACCACGCCTCATATCAGCAACGGGAAGACAGTGGATCTCAAGTAAAGGCAATGGGCTCTCGCCCCAATCCAGATCCACAGTGGTCCGTCTTCTACATAGCCTGTGCAGGCCCATCCCTGGGAGCCTGGACTTCTCTGGCCCAAGGCTAAGCCTGTAGCTCTTTCTCGAGAAAGCAGTCCCAGCACCTCTTGTCATCATTCTTCACAGGCGCCAGTTCCACAGTCGACATCGGGCAGAGCGACGCCTAGAACAAAACTTCCTGGGGAGGATGCTGCCTTCAGACTTCTCCCTTTCTTGGAGGCTGATGTACCTCGACTGAACAACAGGGATAAGCCAAAAAGTAGTCAGTGTCCTTGCGCTAACAAAATCACACAAGAGCCCAAAGCCGGATGCCTTTCCTGCTCTCAGTCCCACCTGTTCAACAGCTCAAAATCTTCCCAAAGCAGACAAATCAGCCTACCAGATAAAGCATGAAGCCACACACCAGCCAACAGCATTGACGCCACACCAACCAAAGGCACAGGCAGAACCAAGCAAGAAACTCACCGGCAACCTTTGCACCAAGTTTGAGCGAGAAGCACGGAGCTAGCACAGGGCTACAGCAACCACCACTGCCAAACACGGACGAAACTGTCAATGACACTGCATTTTTACATGTGTCCTGATGAGACGCTTCTGCCTTTCACTCCTACACTGCATTCTTTAGTACTGGAATAGGCACCTAGTTAATCTTCTACTTAACAGGTTGCTAGCTTATTCAGCTATCCAAAACAGAGGGAGTGAGAGAGTGTCCTGGGCTCAGCTGCGATAGACTTAATTCTCACAGGACAGAGAGAAAGGGGGAAATGCAGATGAACTAAACTACAAAATAGTATCATTGACTACAAAGCAAAAGACCCAGAGACCAGCTGTTGCTTTTACAGGGACAAAAGCAGATGCAGGAAGAAGTACGTGGAAGTGTTTGCAGGTGAAAACCTAGCACAGGACTAAAGATTCATGATCTTACCCAGTGTTGCTAGAAGGCAAAGGATGCTATCAGAGCTACTCTGACGTATGCCAAGACATTTAATAAATTCAAGCTGCTCTTTCCATCCAGCTTAAAAACGTTAACTTACATCCCTCTCTTGTTTCTGAACATCCAGATACCAAACTATCACCACAAGCCTCATTCACTAGACATTTTCTGACAAACTGCTTTGTGACAAAAAGCAACTAGACGATTCAACAGGAGCACAGGCTGTGTGAATTCAGTGCTTCCCAGCAACCTCCTACAGAGCAGAAACTAAGGTGATCCCAAGGAAAGTTAGAGACCTTGCGAAGTGATGCAAGTGCCACAGCAACTCCACCGGCAGAAAACCTCTTCAGTTTCAGTTGGACTTGGGAAGGGATTTCCTAAAGCCTCTTTCACATAAACCACCAGAACAGTAAAAAAAAACACCAGCCAGAAGAAACATACACAAACCAAAGGCCCCTATCCAAACCCTGAAAAGGCAAACAAGATAAAAAAGGAATCTCAAAAAAAAAAAAAAAAGAAAGACCACCCAGGACACAAGACAAGGCAAAAATAACATAACTCCAAGAACCCAGGGCCAACAAACCCACAGCCACTCCGTAACAGTAACATGCTTTAATCCTAACCTGCCTAAACTCTGACATCCTGTAATCCTGCCATCCCATAGCCCTAGCACACTGCAATGCTAGCATACCATAACCCGAGCTCATTGTAGCCCTAAGATATCACAAACGGAACACAAACTCCCTGGACATCTCCGCCAGAGCCTGCAGGTGGCCCCAGATCTCAGACAGCACAACTTTGAAGTGGGAGTGGGACAGAGCCACCAGGACATCACCAGCATCCATCTTCACATCATCTGTCACACTCTGAAAAAGTGCCTGGCTTAAATGCTCCATGGGAGAAAGCACTCGGAGGCGCTGAACGAGCCAGCCATGGCCACAGGGCTTCAGCTCATCATTTCTGTGTCAGAGCCAGCAGGCAGATGACCCCGTCCTCCCTGCGAGACCCCTCAGGGCAGCCGTACCCAGCTCCAGGGGGCTAGATACAGCCTTGGCTCTAGGGGGAGATGCTGCCTGGGACCACAATCTCTCACGGGGGCACTGGGAAACCCTCCTCAGACCTGGATGCCTGAGAAACATCTCTGCACTGCTCCGTATCTCACAAAACCAGGGGCAGAAGGAGGCTCTTTGCTGGCCTCCGAGAGAACCAGCTCGCCTGGGCTCCTCTGTGGCCAACAGGTGCCTTTGCTGTCAGGCAGCTCTCAGTGTTGCTCTGCAATCGGCTCTCACCTCCCTGAACAACGCTCTCCAGCGCACGGTACATCTCCACTGCGTCTCCCTGGGAACAAAGATCAAAAGGGAGGGATGGGGTTTGCTTTGCCCCCATTCCCACGCTGCCACAAGAGAAACCTGCCACCCCCTAAATCAGCTCTGGCATGTGGACACCAGGCATGAGCTGCAGACGTGGACGGCAGTAGGGCTGTGGGGAGCAGACAGGCTGTTCTGGGGTGCCCGCAGCACTGGCAGAAAGCAGAACTGGAGACAACAGGGGGAAGCCCAGGGCAGCCAGCAGCTGGCGGTGGGGCCCGGCAGGATGCAGCGCCTGCAGAAATGCCCGGCTCCTTGAGCCTCAGCCCCAGGGCTGCAGCACAGGGCTGGCACTGCCTGCAGCTTCGCTGGGAAAAATCAGGCAGGGGTGACCCTGAAAACCCACACAGGTACCCAGGCCCAGGATTTGACAACCTGTTCCTTTGCCCATCGCCACCACGGGATCCAGAAAGCAGTGCCACTGGCCCCGGCATGGTCCTGAGCCATCTCCCAATGGGCGAACCTTTAACCCAGCCTAAAAAGAGGAAAAATTGACCAGAATTCAGCTGTGCTCAAGTTTTTGCAGGCAGCATGGTTTTTTGAGCTACCTGGTGCTGCTGTGCCTGGGGAACACTCCAGAAACAGGGCGGCTGCCTGTACCTGCAGGCAGGCGATGGAGCGTGTGCAGCAGGAGCGAGTGGTGGTTGGTGCGGCTGTTGAATGGGTTCAGGCTTTAAATGTGTCCAGACTGGTACGCCTAGTTCCTTTTTCCTTGCAGTTTGTATTTAGAGCTTAAATAGTATTCTTTTTAAAAGCAAGAACATCAAGCAAAAAAACCCAACCCAAAACCAGATGGGTGAATTTCCCCCCAAACACCCCCAGCTGTCCTTTTTTGCCCTTAGTCCTGGCCACTATGCAAGGCAATGCTCATCACCAATATTAGGGCACAGGACTGGGCCCAGGGCAGGGCTTTGGCAGGCAGCGCATTCCTCGAGGCTCCCAGTGATGCAGTTCCTGAGGAGTGCTCAACAAACGGGGGCAGTTGCCCAGGATTGCCATTTTTTGGTCTCTCCCCATCGCGCTCTGTCTGGCTCCCTGCCCCCACTTTTTATTTCCTCCCTTTCTCCACTATTTGCTTCTTTTTCTTTCTTTCTCTGTCTCACTCCCTGCCTGTATTTCCTCATTCCTCTCTCTCCTGCAGTCTGTCTCCTCATTCCTGCCTGTATCCCCTGCTCAGCTGGCCGGGCCTTCTCTCTTCTCTCTGGGCCTCCGTCCTGCTCCCCATCCCCTTCTGCTCCTCCGCCGTCTCCATCCTGCAGGCCACCCCTGTTCTGTCCTTCTGACCCTCCTTGCCCTGATCCGCATCCCTCTGTTTCTCAGTCTCTCTGGGCTGTTTCCCGTCCTTCCCTTGCTCTGTGTCCCTGCCTCTCCCTTTCTTTCCCTCTTCCCTGCCTTTCTGCTCTCACCCTTCCCCTCCGCCCCTTCCTACACCTGGGAACATAGATGCAAAGATTCTAGTTGTAGCTGACCATAATTTAACATTATCATCTGTGGTGGGTTGACCCTGTTTGGATGCCAGGTGCCCACCAAAGCCGCTCAGCAGGCGATGTCTGGCCACTTCCCGGGAAGCAAGGCTTCAGTACGCGTAGTGGTTGCTCCGGAAGACAAAAAATGTCTCCCCCCTTCCGTCTCCCTTCACTTAGCTTTTATATTTGAGCTGACGTCATATGGTATGGAATATCTGTTTGGTTAGTTTAGGTCAGCTGTCCTGGTTACGTCCCGTCCCAAGATCTTGCCCTGCCCCAGCCTGCCATTGAGGGGAGGGCAAAAATGTTGGAGAGACAGCCTTGATGCTGTGCCAGCACTGCTCAGCAGTAGGCAAAACACTGGTGTGCTATCAACACCTTTTCTAGCTACTGATGCAGAGCACAGTGCTATGAGGGCTGCTATGGGGAGTATTAACTCCATCTCAGCCAGACCCAATACAATCTCCACCCCTTATTCCATACCATTTGCGTCCTGGTCAGGTCCCACATAATTTAATACAGATATCTTCTAACCATACTATTGTATTTAATTCTCATTACTGAAATCCTTTCTTACCAACACTTACAACTGAAACTACATACTTAAACCACTTTTATACCCAACGTACAGATTTATACATTCTTATTAATTACTATCCCCTGTCCTTTAAGAGATAGATATCCATGGGCTTCTTCCACTCCTTCAGATGTTCACACATAGGTTATGACTTGGGCCCCATCCATCAAGATGAGTGGTCAGGACAGGAGAAGCAGTATGTTCGATCGTTGGGCACCAACGCCGGCTTGGTTTGGGTCACCGATGCACTTGTCTGGTTCCTTGCGAAGTTCACTCCTCTGCAGTTCAGGTCATTCCTGCTACATTACTTCCTGCAACATACAACTCACATCACAGATTATTTTTCCCCCAAGGTTAAATGTCCTTGAGGTACACACTGGGTCTCCCCATCCTTCCGCATTACCCACCAAGTACACCCAGGTCCCTGAGCAAAGACAATCCCACGAATGGGTTTGCCTTTTCCCGTGGGAGATGCAATCCACACTGCCTTCCCCAGCCACTTCCCCATGTGCACCACAGGGACCTTATCTCCTCCCACAGTATGTAGGGGTTTTGTTTGGGCAGGACCAGGACGGTTAGCAGATCCTCTAGTGTTAACTAGCCAAGTGGCTTCTGCTAAATTTGTATCCCAATGCTTCCATGTCCCATTGCCTAGCGCTCTCAACATAGTCTTCAGCAGTCCATTATATCTCTCAATTTTTCCAGATGCCTGCAGGTGATAGGGTATGTGGTATACCCACTCGATGCCATGTTTCTTTGCCCAGAAGCTTATGAGGTTATTTCGGAAATGAGTCCCATTGTCTGATTCAATTCTTTCTGGGGTACCGTGTCACCATAAAATTTGCCTTTCGAGGCCTAAGATGGTGTTTCGGGCAGTGGCATGGTTTACAGGATATGTTTCTAGCCAACCAGTAGTTGCTTCCACCATGGTGAGTACGTAGCGCTTGCCTTGGCGTGTTCGTGGCAGTGGTCCAATGTAGTCAGTTTGCCAGGCCTCGCCATATTGAAAGCCCAACCACCGCCCTCTGTTCCAGGGAGACTTTACTCTGGTGGCTCGTTTGATTGTAGCACGTTTCACATTCATGAGTGACCTGTGTGATGTCCTCCATGGACAGGTCCACCCCTCGATCACGAGCCCACCTATATGTTGCATCTGTCCCTAGATGTCCCGATGTCTCATGGGCCCATCGAGCTACAAATAGCTTACCCTTACGCTCCCAGTCCAGGTCCACCTGAGCTATTTCTATTTTGGCAGCCTTGTCTACCTGTTCATTATTTCGATGTTCTTCAGTGGCACGGCTTTTGGGCACGTGAGCATCTACGTGACGTACCTTTAGAGTCATGTGTTCTACACAGGCAGCAATGTCCTGCCACAATGCTGCTGCCCAGATGGGTTTACCCCTGCGTTGCCAATTGGTCTTCTTCCACTGCTGTAGCCACCCCCATAGGGCATTAGCCACCATCCAGGAGGCGGTATAGAGGTAGAGTACCGGCCACTTTTCTCGTTCAGCAATGTCTAGAGCTAGTTGGATGGCTTTCACTTCTGCAAACTGACTTGACTTGCCTTCTCCTTCAGTGGCCTCAACGACTTGTCGTGTGGGACTCCACACAGCAGCTTTCCACTTCCGATGGTTCCCTACCACACGACAGGATCCATCAGTAAACAAAGCATAACACCTTTCATCTGATAACTCATTATATGGTGGTGCCTCTTGGGCACGAGTCACCTCCTCAGGTGATGCTCCAAAATCTCTGCCTTCTGGCCATTCCATGATCTCTTCCAGAATTCCTGGGCTGTTAGATTTGCCCAGTCAAGCCCGTTGCGTGATCAATGCTATCCACTTACTCCATGTAGCGCTGGTTGCATGATGTGTAGAGGGGATGTTTCCTTTGAACATCCAGTGTAGCACGGGCAATCGTGGTGCCAAGAGGAGATATGTTTCTGTACCAACAACTTCTGAAGCGGCTCGAACCCCCTCATATGCTGCTAGTATCTCTTTTTCAGTCGGGGGGTAGTGAGCTTCTGATCCTCGGTACCCCTGACTCCAAAACCCTAATGGGTTGACCTCGGGTTTCTTCTGGTGTTTTCTGCCACAGGCTCCAGGTGAGACCATGTTCCCCAGCTGCAGTGTAGAGTACATTTTGTACATCTGGTCCTGTTCGGACGGGCCCAAGAGCTACTGCATGAGCTATTTCCTGTCTGATATGCTCAAAGGCTTGTTGTTGTTCAGGGCCCCATTCAAAATAGTTCTTTTTCCGCGTTACTCGATAGAGAGGGCTCACAAGCTGACTATAACCTGGAATATACATTCTCCAGAACCCCACAAGGCCTAGGAAAGCTTGTGTTTCTTTCTTGTTAGCTGGTGGAGACATAGTTGCTATCTTGTTAACCACATCCATAGGGACATGATAGCGACCATCCTGCCATTTTATTCCCAAGAACTGAATCTCCTATGCAGGTCCCTTGACCTTACTTTTCTTTATGGCGAAACCAGCTTTCAGAAGAATCTGAATTATTCTTTTTCCCTTCTCAAACACTTCTTCTGTCTCGCTGCCCCACACGATGATGTCATCTATGTATTGTAAATGTTCAGGGGCATCGCCTTGTTCCAGTGCCATTTGGATTAATCCGTGACAAATGGTAGGGCTGTGCTTCCACCCCTGGGGCAGCTGATTCCAGGTGTATTGGACACCTCTCCATGTGAAAGCAAACTGTGGCCTGCACTCTGCTGCCAAAGGAATGGAGAAAAATGCATTGGCAATATCAGTTGTAGCATACCATGTGGCTGCCTTTGATGCCAGTTCATGTTGGAGCTCTAACATGTCTGGTACAGCAGCACTCAATGGCGGTGTCACTTCATTCAGGCCGTGATAATCTACTGTTAACATCCATCCTCCATCAGACTTCTGCACTGGCCATATAGGACTATTAAAAGGTGAATGAGTCTTGCTGATGACTCCTTGGCTTTCTAGGTGATGAATCAGCTCATGGATGGGAGCCAGGGAGTCTCGGTTTGTCCAATATTGCCGACAGTGCACTGTCCTGGTAGCGATTGGCACCTGCTGTTCTTCAACTTGCAGCAATCCCACAGTAAAGGGATCTTCTGAGAGGCCAGGCAGGGTAGATAGCTGTTTGATCTTCTCTGCATTTACAGTGGCTACACCAAAAGCCCACCGGTACCCCTTTGGGTCCTTGAAGTACCCTCTCTTGAGGTAGTCTATGCCAAGGATACAAGGGGCCTCTGGACCGGTCACAATGGGGTGCTTTTCCCACTTGTCCCCTGTCAAGCTCACTTCAGCCTCCAGTATAGTC
This sequence comes from Astur gentilis, assembly GCF_929443795.1. NCBI lineage: Eukaryota > Metazoa > Chordata > Aves > Accipitriformes > Accipitridae > Astur > Astur gentilis. The sequence continues at coordinate 8,612,158 of NC_064914.1, forward strand.
AATTCTTGGCATCCCCCTGTCACTCCAGAGATCCAGATGGATTCTGTGCCCCTGTATCCTGATGGCATCAGTGTACACTGTGCACCAGTGTCTACCAAAGCCTTATACTTCTGTGGGTCTGATGTGCCAGGCCATCGAATCCACACAGTCCAGTATATCCGATCATCCCTTTCCTTCTCCTGGCCGAAGGCAGGGACCCTCTATTGCTGTTCCTCATCAGAATATTCACTGTCCGATCCTTGCGGTACCAGACCAGAAGTCCCCTCACCAGAATCAAGGGAGGTGGTTTCAGTTCTGCTATGCCTGGAGGATCGCTGAGTGCCTTCTTGGGCCTCTACAGGAACTACGCTGACAGCCTTCTTCTTGGGTGACCCCTTCTTAACAGCTGTCTTCCCTCTCAGTTCACGTATGCAGGCTTCCAGCTTAAAGGTGGGTTCACCATCCCACTTCCTCATGTCCTCCCCTTGGTCACGCAGGAAGAACCAGAGTGTACCACGTGGCATACGCCTTGGGCTCCCTTTCCCTCTGACTGAGGCAGGAGACGACTGATTTCTTGGAGCATCCCTAACAGCCAAGGCACTGTCCTGTAGGGATGAGGAGACACAGAGGTTTTCCTCAAAGTTTTGGAGCCAAGACGACACTTTCTCCACAGTTGGTGTTTCCATATCTGGACAATACCTTGCTGCCAAGCTGTTAGAATATGACGCTGGGGCACCTTGAATCACCTTTCGCCACATGGCCCGTGTGCACAGGACATCCTCTGGGTCTTTGGAAACTTCCTCGTCATCTAGATCATTGTAGATGACTTCCACCACTGCTAACTCTCTCAGGTACTGGATGCCTTCATCTGCAGTAGTCCACTTTTCTGATGAATTTACAAGATCTTCCTTGAATGGATATCTTGCCCTCACACTTTAGAGGAGCCAGCTCCAGAGACTGGAAATTGCTGCCTCTTTTCCAATTCCTCTTTCAATTCCCCGGTTTCTAGCGAGGGATCCCAGCTGTTGTGCTTCCTTGCCTTCCAGTTGCTGGCTATCAGCCCCATTATCCCAGCATCGGAGCAGCCAGGCAGCAATCCGCTCACCTGGCTGGCGGCTGTAATCTTTCCGCAAGTCCCGAAGTTCTGAGGACTTCAGGGACTGGGTAGTTTTTCTGCTTCTTGTTTAAGTTCCCTCACTCCTTCCTCCAATTTCTTTATTGAAGGACCAGCTTCTAAATCAAGCCTTTCCTCTTCTTCTTCTTCTCTCACTAATCGATGGTATGGACCCGTTGATCTCCTTGTCCACTGTTTCCGTTTCAATACTGGGGCAATTACTGTAGTTGTTGTTGTTTGGGTCCCTATCTCGAGCATCGTGTCCTTAGATGCAGTCTGGGTCCCTGCCTCAACCATGGTCCTCTGAGAGTGTCGAACTGTGGCTCGGTAGGCATAGGCCAGGCCCCAGTACAGGGCGAGAAGCTGCTGGTTTTCACTGGGATAGGCAAGGCACCCTTCTATCAGGTGACGTGTCAGTTTGCCAGGGTTACTTGCCTGTTCAGATGTAAAATCCCAGATTATGGGAGGTGATAACCATCCTAGGAATCTGCCCAAATCCTTCCATATACCCTGCCACCCAGGGACTGGTCGCTTGAGGGCACATTTCAATATTGCCTCACCTAAAACTTGCCTCTTCTTATACCAGGACGAGACCAGGTTCCACAATACCCATAATATGCCACCAGTATTAATTATTATTATTAAACAGCTCACATAAGGGTGAACAAGGACCTCGGGAGCCTGCATAATAAAACCATTCACATCATGCCTGGTAGGGAGAGGGAGATGTGTTCCCTCATCTCCTCCACAAGATAGCTCCCACAACACAGCAAAGCCATCACTGCCAGGACAAAGCACATAGACACTATTTGTATTAGCACGTTCCCGCGTTCCTTCATTCTCCCCACAAGATAGCTCCCACAGCACAACAAAGCCATCAGTGCCAGGACAAAGCACACAGCCATTATTTGCATTAACATGTTCCCAAACTCAGCAAGCTAGAGATAAGCAAGCAGCTAACAAGCTCTGTGACCTGCACAGGAGCTTGCCACTTAATAACTAGCTATAGAACGCTTAATGCAAAACTGCCGTTGTCGTGCCCCACGTTGGGCGCCAAAAAGGACTGTGGTAGGTTGACCCTGGTTGGATGCCAGGTGCCCACCAAAGCCGCTCTATCACTCCCCCTCCTCAGCTGGATGGGGGAGAGAAAATATAACAAAAGGCTCGTGGGTCAAGAAAAGGACAGTTTAATAAAATGATAGCAAAGGTCACGCGCGAAAGCAAAGAAAAAACAAATGATGTTACTCTCTACTTCCCATCAGCAGGCGATGTCTGGCCACTTCCCGGGAAGCAAGGCTTCAGTACGCATAGTGGTTGCTCTGGAAGACAAAAAATGCCCCCCCCCCCCCCCCCCCCTTCCGTCTCCCTTCACTTGGCTTTTATATCTGAGCTGACGTCATATGGTATGGAATATCTGTTTGGTTAGTTTAGGTCAGCTGTCCTGGTTACGTCCCCTCCCAAGATCTTGCCCTGCCCCAGCCTGCCATTGAGGGGAGGGCAAAAATGTTGGAGAGACAGCCTTGATGCTGTGCCAGCACTGCTCAGCAGTAGGCAAAACACTGGTGTGCTATCAACACCTTTTCTAGCTACTGATGCAGAGCACAGTGCTATGAGGGCTGCTATGGGGAGTATTAACTCCATCTCAGCCAGACCCAATACATCATCACAACTTTGATCAAGTTGAGTTATGCTCCTTTTGCTTCTGGGTAATGATCGTGATATTTTAAGCCAATTCCAATGTGTTACTGTAAGTAAGGCTAATTTACCGATATAGCAAGGTCCTCCAAAAGGATTCTTTGGGATTCCGCCCCATGCTCTGTCTCCACAAATTAAAAATATTCTGGGCGGTAGAGCCGTAGCTGAACCTTTTACTTTCAATATTTCATTGGTATCACTCATACTCCATCCATAGGCTCCAAGTGTTTTAGTTTTATTAAATTTGCCACAATGATGATTAATATCGAAACTCGTACTGTAAGGAGAAACAATTGTACCACTAGCTCAATTTATAAATGGGTTGTCATCCCAACCAATTCGACTACTTTTCCCTAACCAACGTGCTATTTGCATTGCCTGTGCAGCGAATTTATTAAAGTTACCAAAAGTAATGCAAGTACGAGTTATATTTGTTCGACTGTTATTATCATATGTACCATTGCCAATTGCTTCAGAACCTAAAAGATCTAACTGCTGTGGATCCCAGGGTAGAGTATGATTTAATTGCATAATTAAACAAGCTGATTGATTTGCTACATCTATTCCATTACAACTTTTGCTATTATCTATCCATCCTAGAAAAATCAGAAGAATCTAAATAAGGGTAACCTATCAAGCATGTTTTAAAGGTTTCTGTTGCAGTCACCAAGCTTATGCAAAAATCAGTCTGTCCCATCTTGTTCGCCCATGCTATCCAGATGTTTGTCTGACCCGGAACTGGAACTGCTTTCAGTGGAACAAGAAGGGCGAATAGTAGCGGGAGTAAGCGCAGCTTTGGTCCATCTAGACGGCACCCATTGAGGTCCTGTAGAAGTAATAACACACATATAACCTTTCCCTATGTATTGTACTTCCACAGGTCCCTTCCATTCGCCCGTCGCTAAGTCTCTATAATACACTTCATTGGTTGCTTTTGTTCTAAAGTAGCAACTCCTGAATGAACTTTGGCTGGTGGTTCATCATTCTCCCCAAATATGCATAAATAATTCATAACAAATAATGTTTTAGCCAACTTTTCCTGAACATCACACACATCTTTAAATTTCTGCAAATATTTTTTCAGTGTCTGATTAACCCGTTCTACAATAGCTTGTCCTGTGGGAGAGTGTGGAATGCCTGTAATATGTGTTACCCCCAATTGTTGACAGAATTTTCTGATCTTTTCACTAGTATACGCTGGTCCGTTATCCGTTTTTAATTTCTGAGGTACTCCCATAACAGCAAAACAACTTGTCAAATGTCGGACAACGTGCAGCGCCTTTTCTCCAGCTTGTGCCGTCGCCCAGATAAATCGACTGAATGTATCTACAGTCACATGTACATATTTCAAACGACCAAACTCAGATACGTGGGTAACATCCATTTGCCAAAGTTCGTTTGGGCCCAGTCCACGTGGGTTGACTCCTGTCCCTAAGCCTGGCCCATGATGGCTACACTCAGGGCACGCTCTCACGATTCCTCGGGCTTCTTCGATTGTAATGTTAAATTGCTTATGTAAACCTCTTGCATTTTGATGAAATACGTTGTGGGTTTCTTTGGCTTTTACAAAGTAATTCATAGGTACAGCTATGGTAACTAATCGATCAGCTTTATCATTTCCTTCTCCCAGTCCTTCCTTCCACATGTGAGTTCTAATGTGAATAACTGCATAGCTTTTCTGTCTCTGTTGTAATGCCGATTGTAATTGATGAAACAATTCAAATAGGCGAGAATTCCTGATGTCTTTGATTCTAGCATCTTCAATCCTTTCCAAGACTCCAGCAACATATAATGAGTCTGTTACAAAATTCAGTTCTTTATCATGCCATTGTAGAGCTGCCCACACTACTGCTGCTAATTCCAGTGTTTGCAGTGAGTCTCCTGGCACTGCTGCAAGGATATGATGATACCATTGACTGTTTTGTAGCCATGTGGTTGCTGCTGTGCGTGACCTTTTTCCTGCATTGGTAAATACAGTAATTGCATCTGACAATGGTGTTTCACTTCGTTTTGATGGCATTATCCATGTATTTTGACTGACCCACTGCAGGACTGGTGCTTTAATGGAATCAATAATTATGTCATTTGCTGTTGATAATAAGCTCATTTGTAAGTCCTCTGACTGTCGCAAGCATCACTCTAGATTTTCTCTTTTAATAGGTACTCTGATAATTCCTGGCTCCGATCCAGTAATTTGTAATGTTCTTGTCCTTCCTTTCCTAATTAGTTCTGCTAAAGTCTCTAATTTCCTCTCAATCGTTTCTTGTGGTTGCAATCGTGTAAATAGCCATTCCAATACTCGGACCCTCTCCCCCTTTTTCTTTTTGCACTGGGTCAGTGCACCAATTAGTTGAGAAGGTCCATGTATAATTGTTAAGTCGACAGGAATACGCGGATCTCGACGATCGACCCATCTTTGCGTAATTTGTTCCACAATTGCTTTGATGACTTCCTGTTGCCTGGAAGAAGGGTGTACAGGTTTCGCTGGATCTGTTCCTTGTAATAATGGCCTAAGTTCTTCTAATTGTTCATTAGGTATACCAACTATTGGTCGTAACCATTGTAGGTCTCCCATTAATTTCTGTACATCATTTAATGTCCGTAGTTCAGTGTGCAGGGTTAACTTTTGAGGGCAAATTTGAGATTCTGAAATATTCCAGCTGAGGTATTTCCATGGTGAAATCCTCTGTATTTCCTCTGGAGCAATGACTAAACCTTCCTTTCTTAAAGTTTGCAATAAGAATTGTTCTTGTTGTTCTGTAAAACAGTCCTTTTGAGCTATCAAGATGTCATCCATATAATGCTAAATAAACGCTGTCGGCCAGGCCTCTCGGACTGGACGTAATGCATCGTCTACAAATAATTGACAGAGAGTTGGGCTGTTCTTCATATCTTGTGGTAACACCGTCCATTCGTACCGTTGTGCAGGTGCCTCTCTATTAATTGAAGGTAGAGTGAATGCAAATTGTTGGGTATCTCGCTGATGTAAATGTATGGTGAAGAAACAGTCTTTAAGATCAACTATCAACAGAGTCCAGTGATCTGGTAACATGGCAGGATTGGGTAGTCCAGGTTGTAAAGCCCCCATTGGTTGCATTTGAGAATTTACTGCTCTTAAATCATGCAGTAATCTCCAATTTCCTGATTTCTTTCTTATTACAAAGACTGGAGTATTCCATGGACTTGTTGATAACTGTTAATGTCCTTGTTGAAACTGTTCTCGAACAAGGTTATGAGCTGCCTGTAGACTTTCCTTTTTCAATGGCCACTGCTCGACCCAGACTGGATCATCTGTCAGCCACTGCAATTGGATCGGGAAAGTCCACTCTGCAGTGACTGCCATTAAAAATGCTTGTCCGTAGTAAGAATCACTCCTATCTGATCTAAAACATCTCTTCCAACAAGAGCTTGTACTCCTTGCGGAAGCAACATCACAATCACAAAGGCAGTTGTTGTTTTTCCGTCTATGATGATAGTAACTCTGTCTCTGCTACGTTGCACTGATGTAAATCCACCAACACCTTCAACCCCTGTAGTCATAGGGACCAAGGGCCAGTTCCCTGGCCAACGATCCTGTGACACGATGGTAAGGTCGGCTCCTGTATCAAATAGTGCTTCAATGTGAACAGAGTGTCCATAATTCACCATTGTAATCCTCATTACCGGTCGCTTGTTCATTGCCATGGTCAACATGGTTAGTCCTCCAGTAGATCCGAATCCATCACTTTGTCTTGCCTTCTCAGAACATGGATGTAGGTCTTTAGTCAATTGTGGCATAGGGACCAACTGTGCAACCCGACTGCTGGCTGGTACATGGATTGGTGGAAAATTTGTTTGTAATACAATTGATATCACGCCAGTGTAGTCAGCATCAATGACTCCTGGTAAAACAAACAGTCCTTGTATTCCGCTCGATGATCGTCCAAATAATAGTGCTCCATAGGTCTGTCCATTAATAATTATAGGTCCATGAATGTTTGTAGGAACCTTTTGTGGTCGTGAGTCCAGTAATGTAACACCTATTGCTGTTGCCAAGTCCAGCCCGAGGCTCCCTCTTGTGGCTGGTTGCAGGGATTCTGTAGGAATGGGTTTGTATTGCGTTCCACCGGTAGATGGCTCTGTCCTCCCGTCGATGGAGTTTGAAGAGCCGGAGCAGCTATTGTTGTCTTCGCGCGGCAGCCCGACGCGCTCGATTGTCCGTTTCCCGTCCGCTTGCAAGCATTGGTACTATGGTTATTCATTTGACAGTTCTCGCACCAGACTTGAGAAACTCTACAATGCCTTCTCATGTGACCTTCTTGCCCGCAGCGGAAACATTTATTTCTTGGTCGCATCGGTGATCGGGGTCGCGTCTCGGGCTGGTGCAATGGAGCTAAGGCTGCAAATGCTTGCTGCTGTGCCTGGATCAGATCTTTCCCTAATTCCTGCACTGCTTCCACTAACATCGCTTGTCGACCAACTGGGACTCTACTTAATCTATCTAACATCATTTCTATGGTTGCATCCCCCGGTAAAGACAAAATTATTGTTTTAGTTTCATGATTAGTATTTTCATCAATACACTGTCTTAATAAAGCTCCCTTCATCCATTCGGGAACATCAGACTGATCGATTGCAGGTGTCACTCTATCTACAAATTTCCCAAAAGGTTCATCTCTGTTCTGTTTCATTGACATATACGAAGGTGACACTGGTTGTGTTTTCACACTTCCTATTGCTATTCTCGCCATTCGCATAGATTCCAAGCACACATCTGGACCTTGTTGGATTTGAGCATCAATGCTGGTGAACCTGCCTGATCCCATCAGTTGCTCAACAGTAATCCCATAAAGTGGGTCTCCCTGTTGACGCGGCTGATGTGTTGAAATTTCGCAATGCCACTGCCAATGAGCCTGCCATAATAACTGCTGTGATTGTGTCATTATCATTCGGACAATTCCCTTAATGTCCTCTGGACACAAGATTATACTTCCCCATATATAATTTAACTTTTGTTTAGTAGGCTCGGCTTGTAATCCTGCTTCATTGACTGTAGTTCGTAATTGTGATAGTAATTTCCAACCTAGTGGCTGATGTAATCCTTCTAAATTTCCATCATCTCCCACACCGTAAATAACTGGGCAAGCAAGAACTTCCGAAATGTTACTAGCCAATTCATATTGTTTATCTTCTACTGCACCTTTTAATATGTTCCGCCAATTTACAGGTGTTATTTTCAATTGATTTTTTAATGATTCATTATTCAACACTTCCTCCTTCATTTCAATTTTCAGGACTTCTAGTCCCAATTCTTTAGGACGTGGTGGTGCAGTAGATTTTACTTCTGATTCATTAGATAAGTTTATAACATTACTGCGTGGTGGTACGGGAGGTGGCTGACTGGCAGCTTTAGGATGTACTGTAACTGGTGGGCCAGTGGACGGAGTAGGAACGTACTCCTTACCATAAGTAAGTAAGCCTGCTGATTCCTCAGTACCCCCCAGCCACTCTGTAGCCACTGCTGCGAGATTCTTTTCTATCTTATATCATTTAATGCTGTTAGTAATCTCCCGCCAAGGTTTCATCAAATTTTTAGCTGATTTATCTTCATCAATTACCAAATCCCATAATACATCTCCTAACTTATGCCATTCACTCTCCTCAAATAATAAATCGGGATTCCTAAAACACCCCTTAACACGACCCAACGCAACTAATCCCTAAACTTGCTTAACGCAATTTACTCCCCGCTTTTCTAAAAAGCGCTGTAATAATTCTAGGGCTACCTCTTGATCCATTGCCGGCCGGCTTCTTGATGCTCCTTGATTAAGGCACCTCAATTAAAAAGTCTTTGCAGCCTTTTTCCAGTAGCCCTCACTGACGGCGAACCCCTTTTGGACGGTCCAGGCATGAGAGTTAACACACCAACCAAGACGATCAGCGTTCGGTTAATCTTTTGCCCCCCGGTCGCTGCTACCGGTGCTTCTCAGTGTCCGCTGCTCCTATTCCTCTTTCTTCGGTCCCTGTTTGGGTGCCATTTGCGAGCGGCGGAGGAATGCACGTAAGTTGACTCAATATGAGTGATAGAAGTGATTCAACTTTATTTGCACGGATAGCTCATATTTATAGCTTGCGATAATTATGCCTACTAGTCCTAATATGATTGGTACATTGCTAATGTTTATTCATTACTAAAACACACCCACTTGTGATTTGCAGCTATGCGTGTTCCGTAACCTTCTCATGGGAACTTCTTCAAAAGTTGCTTATGAAACTATGCCAAGGTCACACTGTCTTTATTTTTCTCCTGGTAACAGCAAGACGAGCTGCTGTTTTTCTCCTGATATCAGCAAGGCCAGCTATTTTCAGCCAAGACCTAATCTTGCTGCCCAGGCTGACATTCCTTCACACATAACTCTGCTCGCACAACTTTTCTATACACTCATGTCCTTTTTCATCAAGCCAATTCCCAACAAGGAGCATCATGCTGCATTTATTGCTAAGCGTCTGCTTTCCTTTCATTCAAACTAGAAAGTAAGCAAAGATTGGACCTGCAAAAGAATTTGTTTCCCAGAGTGAGCATTCAAGCACTGGGCAGCAGTTTGCAGGATCAGAACTTCAGACTGCTCTGGGTGATAAACCCTCAGGAGAGGAAAGAGAAACCCCACTTTTTGAAATGCAGCTCTACGTACCTTAATAGTTCTTCTTGTTAGATTGTGTTGGCGGTCAGACTCTAAGCACGTGACTAAACTGTTAAAAAAATCAAGATATTTAAGGATTATTTGCTGTATTCAATGCTCTTACAAGCAGTGCACTCTATTGCCCTGTGGATAGTATAACGTCATGACTGGCAATTTTCCGTTTTTAGTGCAAGGATGCATGTATGAAGGCAAATTGAGGGTACAGCTGGTGCCGCACAGCAAACCAACCTGCGAAAACCCAGGCATCCACTGTTACAAACAGGAAGAAGCTATGGGCCTTTGCTTTGGACTCTGCAAAGGCTTTACCAAGCCCAAGGAAAGTGACAAGAAGCGATGAAATGCCACGGCGTAACTTTGGGGTGGCAGGTGAGATTTCCATCCATTTTCCTCAAACGTAGCAGCCTCGTTTTGTTTGCAGATGTGGTGTTGAAATCAAACTGCAAGACCGGTTTCCTTTACTGCACCTGGTACTGTAGTGCAAATACCTTCCATGTCCCAAATTGAGTTGCCAAGACTCTAGTTAAACCTCTGCATAACAGCCTCAAATCTTCCTAAGTGTGTTATAGACGCTCGTGACAAATTGGAGGAGCCAATTTGTAGTGAATAAAAAAGGTCAAATTTATTAGCAAGCAATAAAAGAGCAAAAACAGTGCTGGGCAGCCGGGGAGGCAGTGCTCCGCCACAAGCTCGCAACTTTAGGTTATAGTTAATTCCTTATATACATTCCATGTATCTCTTTCTTGCAAGTCTCCGCCTTGTCCTGCTTCTTCTTTCTTCATTCGTGCTGGTCTGTCACTAAGCAGATTCGGTCTATCTTCTCAAGGAGGGGTGTCTTTTGATGTAGAATGTCCTTTGATGTAGAAAAGTACAGTCTTGGCAGAGTCCATGCCCTTATCTGGTAGATTATAGCTGTTGTACATTTCTCTCCTTAGCTAGTAAGTTATAGCCGTTGCCCTCTTCCCGTGACCTTTACACACCAATTAAGCAAGCTTTGTTATTTACACAAGGCATCTGCTAACTCTCAATATGTCTCTTCTCCCTTCCCGATTTCATGAACAAAGTTAACCCGTTCATTACAAATATGATGATTAAAGTCTCCAGTTTATTGAGCCTAGCTGATCATTCTTATACAATTCTATAAGTTCCTTAGAAGCTTTGATTGGCTGCTGCATGCAAGCATTTGGTGTCCACGTGCACAAGCATAAAATGTGATTGGTTATATCGACACTGTACACGTGTATAAACATAAGATACAGTTAGTTATACTCACTCTGTACACGCGCATAAACATAGGACATAATTGGCTATATTAACTAGAGCATGCGAAACTTGTCTCAGTCTAATTGGTCAAGATAAACGGCCGAATTGAGGTTGTTTGTGCCAAGTTCCCTTTATCATGGAATGCGCACCTGTGTTTTTCTAATTGGGATCTTTCTTTTTCTGTCTTCTTGTTTATTCTGTTCAAGGCCTTCTAAAGGCATCTGGAATGCTCTTGCGACCATGAGCTACTTTCAGGCCCAGTAACTAAGTAAGTTCCATATAATTGAACCCTACATAAGCCATACCCCATTTAGGGTCCAGATTTGATTGCTGTTTAGTTCAGGCTCATCTGCTGTTAGAGATTTTCATAGTCAAAGAGGGGAATGCTGATTGTGTGCATTCTTCTTCTCTTTCATAGAGTGTTGTACTATGTTTAGTAATTTGCTGTTGACAGAAATAATTTATGGTTGTCTACGAAGTTGGAGGTACGGCAGGACAGGGACTCGGCAGCTGGGGTTTAGAGACCGCACGGCACCGGGGGCTCCCCTCTCCCGCCCGGGCAGGGAGCCGGCAGGGACGCCGCAGGGTCCTAAAGTCTCCCGCCTTCCATCCCCGGGGCGGCAACCGTGGTGGCGCAAGGGGGGAGCAGGGGCAGCCAGGCTCGGCGCGAACTGCGTGACAAGGGGCTGGGGGGGGGTGGGCTGTGGAGGGTCGGGGTGTGTGTGTGTGTGTGTGTGTGCGTGCAGTGGCGGGCCCGGGGGTGGGGTGTGGTGTGTCGGCCCGGGGGCCTGCTTCGGAGGAAGGGTGCGTGCGTGCGTGCGTGTTTTGAGCGCACAACTGTGATCGGGTCAGTAGGTGGAGGGTTTGGGCTGGGGGGCCTGTTGCGGGGGGGTGCGCATGTGTGTAGACACGTGCGAGTGGGTGCCGTGTCAGGCGGGACGTTTGGGGCGGGGACCTGTCTGGGGGGGCATTGCATGTGTGCGCGTGCACGCGTGAGCGCACGGGTGTGAGTGACGCAGCGGGCAGGTGGTTCCGGCCAGATGGTGGGGGGGGCCTGTTCAGCGGTGAGCGCGCGCGCGAGCAGACGTGGGTGAGTGTGGCAGCGGGTGGAGGGTCCGACCTGTGGCCCTGTTTGGGGGAGGGATGCATGCACACGTGCGCGTGTGTCTAAGGGTGGGTGGGTGCGTGCAGCAGCAGGCGGTGGGCGTTCGGGCCGGGGGCCTGTTTTGGCGGGGTGCGGGTGCGCACGCAGATGGAAATGAGAAAGATTTGTAACGGTGTCGCTAACGCTGCTTTCTCTGTTACAGCCCGCGTGGTCGGACGCGGCGATATCCGGCCTGCGCCTGTGCCTGCCTACGGGCGATGCGCTCCGCTCCTGGTCGGATCCATCCCTGGGAAAGCAGCAGCCATGTGCCTCGGCCTGGGCAGAGACCTGGGGCTCTAGGGCCCCAGCCAGGGCTGCTGGAGAGGTGCGCTGCGCTTCTAACAGAGGGGCGTCAGCGGCTCCGTCACCAGCGGGATGCGTTCAAGCGCTGAGGACGGTCCCAGCGGCTGTAGGGGGCCCGCTCCTTCAGTGACAGGAGCGGGGAGAAACAGCCCCGGGGTGGTCCAGTCAGCCGGCACGGCGGCCACGCGAGCTCATCATCTCCGAGGATGCTCAGCTAAGTCGGCCTCAGCCACAGGGACCGCTTCTCAGGCAGCCGACTGACTTTCTTCAGAGGCCTGCGAGACCACCGTCCCTCGGAGGCCGGCTGCATCCTTGGAGAGGGTTTCTCGGGATGGAGGCCCG
>NC_064914.1:8629674-8699674 GCF_929443795.1 Astur gentilis
TCGACCTTGGCCCGCTTTCAACTCGGAGGACTTAAAGGCAAGGCATGCAAAACAGTCTTCCATTGCCTTATCAGCAACTGTTGTTAGATCTTCTTCCCCTTCAATCACCCGCTCAGACATTCCATGGAGAATGGACAATTTTCCAGATGTTACCTGCTCAGAGATTGTCTTCTGGTAATGGGACCTCAGTCCCCCCTCCATCTCCGATCCAACACCCACAAGATGTTCCCCTTCCGCAAGGTGTTCCCCTTCCAATTCTAGATGTTTCTTCCAACCTTGATCTTTTCCCTTCTTCACCGGGCTCTTATGAAGGTCCCGTCTTTCATCACTTATCTGTTTTGTTGTCTTGGTCGGAATATGTTCCGCAATCAACTTGTTGATGTTTTTCTGCCCTCTCATATTGTTTATCCAACTTTCTCAATAGTTCTACCTCATCCTCAGTCCAGCACCAACGATGTGCCCCTCTCATTGTACCTGCCTTAGGGCGTGCAGCGGTAATCCGCTCAAGGTTTCTTGTGACTGGATGGACCAAGCGCTTTTGCTGCCCCAGGCCGATTTTTGTTTCAAATGTTTTCTCACAGACCTCTGTGGTGGGTTAACCCTGGTTGGGTGCCAGGTGCACACCAAAGCCACTCTATCATTCCCCCTTCTCAGCTGGACGGGGGAGAGAAAACATGACAAAAGGCTTGTGGGTCAAGATAACGACAGTTCAATAACGTGAAAGCAAAGGTTGCGTGCAAAAGCAAAGAAAAACAAATGATGTTATTCTCCACTTCCCATCAGCAGGCGCATTTACTAGCCATTTCCTGGGAAGCAGGGCTTCAGTACGCGTAGTGGTTGCTCCAGAAGACAAAAACACCCCCCTTCTGTCTCCCTTTACTTAGCTTTTATATCTGAGCTGACATCATATGGTATGGAATATCTGTTTGGTTAGTTTAGGTCAGCTGTCCTGGTTATGTCCCCTCCCAAGATCTTGCCCTGCCCCAGCCTGCCATTGAGGGGGGGGGGGGGGGGGGGGGGGGGCAAAAATGTTGGAGACAGCCTTGATGCTGTGCCAGCACTGCTCAGCAGTAGCCAAAACACTGGTGTGTTATCAACACCTTTCTAGCTACTGATGCAGAGCACAGCGCTATGAGGGCTACTATGGGGGTGTTAACTCCATCTCAGCCAGACCCAATACAACCGGGTAGTTCGGAAAAATACCTGGGACTGAGAATAGACCCATGGACTGGAGTATCTAAACCTGAACTACTAATGAAAATAAGAGATTGGTTACAATGGATTGGAGAAGCGCCACTCAAACCATCTCAGAAAGTTGATATCTTGAAGGGATATACTATCCCGCAATTGATTTACTTAGCAGACCAAGCTGCTGTAAATGACAGATGTAAATTACAGATGCGGCACCACCTCTCCCCCGTCGCGTACCGCATGATCGTGAGATTCTTGCCATTGATGACGCATGCGCCTTCCATAGGCCGGCTCCCGTTCCTCACCCAGCATCATTCTTGATTGAGTCATTCGTTACCAACGTGAGCTCGATCCGGTGGATGTTAATCAATTCCAGCAGAAGTTGGCCTGTATCGCACTGTTGAAAATTATTAATTTACTTGTAAGTTACCGGTTCATTAATCATTCATTACGTTCCTTAACCGTAGGGCTGGTGTACATTAATTTTATCAACAGTTCATGGAGAGCGATACATTAATCTCTGTCCCAAGCCAGCCCTGCCCCACTGGCCTCCGTGCAGACCACCCACCCGCCCCTGTCGCAGAAGAGTTCTGTGTTAAGAAGCACAATGCCCACACCCCGTCCGTTTATTTATTATCATTTCCTTATCTATTTATTTTCTCGGTCTTTCCTCCCCAGCCCCCCTCTCCCCCCGCCCCCTTAATTCTTTGTCTCGCCGTCAGGGGCCGCGGACCAGGCAGAGGTGGCGGCGGCCCCCGTCCCGTCCGCCATGGCGAGCCAAGGCAGCCGACACCCCACACCCGGGCCCGCCACTGCACGCACACACACACACACACACACACACACCCCGACCCTCCACAGCCCACCCCCCCAGCCCCTTGCCACGCAGTTCGCGCCGAGCCTGGCTGCCCCTGCCCCCCCCTTGCGCCACCACGGTTGCCGCCCCGGGGATGGAAGGCGGGAGACTTTAGGACCCTGCGGCGTCCCTGCCGGCTCCCTGCCCGGGCGGGAGAGGGGAGCCCCCGGTGCCGTGCGGTCTCTAAACCCCAGCTGCCGAGTCCCTGTCCTGCCGTACCTCCAACTTCGTAGACAACCATAAATTATTTCTGTCAACAGCAAATTACTAAACATAGTACAACACTCTATGAAAGAGAAGAAGAATGCACACAATCAGCATTCCCCTCTTTGACTATGAAAATCTCTAACAGCAGATGAGCCTGAACTAAACAGCAATCAAATCTGGACCCTAAATGGGGTATGGCTTATGTAGGGTTCAATTATATGGAACTTACTTAGTTACTGGGCCTGAAAGTAGCTCATGGTCGCAAGAGCATTCCAGACGCCTTTAGAAGGCCTTGAACAGAATAAACAAGAAGACAGAAAAAGAAAGATCCCAATTAGAAAAACACAGGTGAAATGTATATAAGGAATGTAACTATAACCTAAAGTTGCGAGCTTATGGCGGAGCACTGCCTCCCCGGCCGCCCAGCACTGTTTTGCTCTCTTATCGCTTGCTAATAAATTCGACTTTTTTTATTCACTACAAATTGGCTCCTCCAATTTCTCACGAGTGTCTATAACAAATTTGGTGCCATGACACGGATCCAGGTTCTTTGGTGCGGACCCCCGCAAGCGGGGAGACGCCCTATCCCCGGATAGCCCCGTCTTGAGGAGTTGCCGCCACCACACCCTGGACCCGCGAACCCCTTTAAATTACGATAACTGAGCAAAAGAACCTGCAGGACCCCTTAAATTTTGTGCACGAAGAGCAAGCGAAGACCCCAGGAGCGGGTGAGTATATAAGTTGTGAGCCGTTTGGTTGGGGTGGTTATCCCGAGGTGCGACTGTGTGAGAGGTCTCTCTGAGATCACGCGAGTGCGGACCCTCCAGTAGTGCAGTTCTCGTAGCCCACGAGGGAGTGAGTCACGACCGAGGGGAAGTGAGTGTGTGTGGATAAGGGCACCTCGGAAGATGGGACAGAGGAAAAGCAAGCCCTCTGGACCCATGGGGATGGGGAAGAAAGATAAGTTACCCGACATACCCCCTGATAGTCCCTTAGGCCTGATGATAAGATATTGGGACAGTTCACCAAAGAGAAAGAATAAGTCTAAGGAGAAGATGATTAATTATTGTATTGAGATTTGGGGTGGGAAACCTCTCAGCAATCCTCATGTACTCTGGCCCGTGTTCGGGTCCTTCGAGGATTGGGTGTGTCAACAATTAAATATATGGGTAAATAATAAAAGACCACCAGTCAGCCCAGAGGAGAGTGAATATGCTGCCCTATGGATTCCCCAATCCTGGGAACTGTCATTCCTCTTTGCCTTAAGGGAAAACAGACCAGATAAACCTCGAAAAGATGATGAGGACCCCCTTTGGCCCCCTCCCTATGCCCCTCACGCCCTTCCGCCTCAGGACCCACCCCAAGGCCAGGAAATAGCCCAGGCCCAGGAAGGGTCAGATTCGGAACCTCATTCCCCGACCCCGGCACCCCCTCCCAGAAGGTCTGTACGTAATAGAATAAGGCGAGGAAGGGAGGGATTGTTTCCTCTTCAGGAAATGTTAGTGCCTGGTGGGGACGGACGGGGGGGCCGGGAACGGGGTATGTGGCAGTTCCCCTTAACACAGGGGATGTAAGAGAATTTAAGAAGGAAATGGGGAGTCTGTTAGATGATCCCCTGGGGGTAGCCGAGAAACTGGATCAATTCTTGGGACCAAATTTGTACACGTGGGATGAATTACAGTCTATCCTGGGCATATTATTTACCGTAGAGGAAAGAGACATGATTAGAGGGGCTGGGATGAGAGTGTGGGACCAGCAACATCAGGCTGGTCCGGCAGCGGATCAAAAATGGCCCTTAAATCGGCCAAACTGGAATAATCAGGATCCGGCTCATAGGAATAATATGTCAGACTTGAGAACAATTATAATTCAGGGGATACGAGAATCTGTTCCCCGAGGACAGAATATTAATAAAGCCTTTTGTGAACAGCAGAAAAAAGATGAGACCCCAACAGAATGGCTTGAAAGGTTAAGGAAAAGTTTCCAGTTATATTCTGGGGTAAACCCTGCCACTCCTGTAGGACAAGCGTTGCTGAAAACTCAGTTTGTGGCCAAGTCGTGGGAAGATATTAGGAAGAAGTTGGAGAAAATTGAGGACTGGCAGGAGCGGGGGTTGGATGAATTACTTAGAGAAGCTCAGAAGGTGTACGTGAGGCGAGAAGAGGAAACGGAAAAGCGGCAGACTAGGCTGCTGGTTGCAGCGGTAAGAGAAGGACAGAAAGGTGTGATAATGAGACCCGGTAGGTCTGGTAGGGGAGATAAAGCCGTGGAATGTTTTTATTGCAGGAAAAGAGGACACATGAAGAGAGAATGTAGAAAAAGGATTCAGGATGAAAAAGCGTTCCGGGAGGATTAGCGGGGTCAGGGGCTCTATGTGCTGAGCACCCCTGGTAAGAAAGAGCCCTTGATAACTTTAAAAGTGGGTCCTCAGCACCAGGAGGTGATCTTTCTTGTAGATACCGGAGCCGAAAGGTCTACTGTGCAGTCATTACCTCCAGGATGTAAACTATCCGGAGATGAAGTTAATGTAATTGGAGCAAAAGGGGAACCTTTTAGGTTCCCCGTTATAAAAGATGTGGCGGTGGAATCAAGTTGCAGATATGGAATCGGAACGCTGTTGTTGGTACCTGAAGCGGAACATAACCTATTAGGTAGGGATTTAATTGTAGAAATGGGGATTCAGGTGGATGTGGAAAAGGAAGAGTTAAAAATCAGGCTTTGTCCCCTTACAGAGGTGGACGAGAAGCAAATTAACCCCAAAGTATGGTATACTCCCGAAACAGTTGGAAAACTGGATATTGAACCGTTTGAGGTGGTTATTAAGAACCCCGAGATTCCAGTAAGAGTTAAACAATATCCTTTATCTAATGAAGGGAGAAGGGGACTAAAACCTGAGATTGAGAGACTATTGGGAAAGGGGGTACTCGAACCCTGCATGTCCCCTTTTAATACCCCAATTTTACCAGTAAAAAAATCCAATGGTGGCTATCGGCTGGTGCATGACCTAAGAGAAATCAATAAACGGACTGTCAGCCGGTTCCCGGTAGTGGCAAACCCACACACCCTGTTGAGTCAACTGGGGCCCGAGAACCAATGGTATAGTGAAATAGATCTTAAGGATGCATTCTGGTCATGCCCTCTAAAGGAGGAAAGTAGAGATTATTTTGCCTTTGAGTGGGAAGACCCAGACACTCATAGGAAACAGCAGTTAAGGTGGACTGTACTTCCCCAAGGGTTCACGGAATCCCCAAACTTATTTGGACAAGCCCTAGAACAAATTCTACGGGAATACCGGTTGCGAGATGGGGTTGTGCTAGTACAGTATGTGGATGACTTATTGTTGGCAGGAGAGAATCAGGAGACAGAAAAGAAAGCATACGGTTGTTAAATTTCTTGAGCCTTCAAGGCCTCAAGATATCACGGTCAAAACTACAGTTTGTGGAAGAGGAGGTAAAATATTTAGGACACTGGATAAGCAAGGGGACTAAGAAGTTAGACCCTGAACGAGTAAATGGGATTTTATCACTGAAAGCCCCAAGGAGTAAACGACAGATTAGACAATTGTTGGGGCTATTCGGGTATTGTAGGCAGTGGATTGAGAACTTTAGTGCAAAAGCGTGATTTTTGTATCAAAAGCTAACTATGGATGGACTGCTTAAATGGACTCAGGAGGATGAAGAAAGATTAGAGAGTCTCAAGGCCGATCTAGTTAATGCCCCTGTCTTAAGTCTGCCTGATGTGAAGAGACCCTTTTATTTATTTGTGGCCACTGAGGAGGGGACAGCATATGGGGTTTTGACCCAGGAGTGGGCAGGGAAAAAGAAACCCATAGGGTACATTTCCAAATTATTAGACCCCATCAGTAGAGGGTGGCCCACCTGTTTACAGGCAGTCGTTGCTGTAGCCCTGATAGTGGAAGAAGCGAATAAGGTAACATTTGGAAGTGAATTAAGGGTGTTCTCCCCCCATAATATTCGAGGAGTTCTACAACAAAAAGCTGAAAAATGGATCGATGCTAGGCTTTTAAAATATGAGGGGATCCTAATCCATTCCCCTAAACTGGAAATTGGAACAACGAGCTTGCAGAACCCGGCACAATTTTTGTATGGGGGTCCTGAGGAAGAGTTAACACATAATTGCCTCCATACCATTGAAGAACAAATGAAAATTAGGCCAGATCTGGAAGAGGTAGAATTGGGAGAGGGAGAAAAGTTATTCGCTGATGGGTCATCTCGAGTAATAGCAGGGAAAAGGAAGTCAGGATATGCAATTGTGGACGGCGGGAGCCTAGAAGTAAAAGAATCCGGACCCCTCAGTCCTAGTTGGTTGGCGCAGGCATGTGAGTTATACGCAGTACTTAGGGCATTGGAACTTTTAAAGGACAAAGAAGGGACTGTGTACACGGATTCAAAATACGCGTATGGAGTGGTACACACTTCCGGAAAAATTTGGGAAGAACGGGGACTTATTAATTCTCAAGGAAAGGGTTTGGTTCATGGGGAACTGATTGTCAAAATTCTACAAGCAATAAGAGGGCCCAAGCGAATAGCTGTGGTACATGTTAAGGGACCCCAAAGAGGACCGACCCCTGAAATTCGAGGGAATAATCTTGCTGACCAGGAAGCCAAGGCGGCAGCACTACTTGCTGTGACCATCACCCCGCCAGCGGGTGAAACGCCAGCAAAAACCCTAAGCCCACAGTTTAGTAAACCAGAAGTGGATAAATTGAAGGGAATGGGAGTAGTGGAAAAAGAGGGTAAGTGGGAACTACCCGATGGGAGACAGGTGTTACCAAAAGCACTAACATGGAAAATAATGAGAGGTATGCACTTAAAGACTCATTGGGGTGTCCAAGCGCTGGGTGATCAGTTCGCAATAAAGTACATGTGTATTGGGGTTTATAATGTAGCCAAGGGAATCGTACAAGGGTGCCTAATGTGTCAGAGGATCAATAAACAGCATCTTAGAGAAAAAGTACAAGGGGGACGGGAATTAGCACACCGACCATTCGCCAAAATACAGATTGATTTTACTGATCTCCCTGAAGTAGGGCGATATAAACATTTACTTGTATTGGTAGACCACCTCACTCATTATGTCGAGGCGTTCCCTACTGCTAGGGCAACTGCCAATACAGTGGTAAAAGTACTTTTAGAGCATATCATACTGCGATATGGAAATATTGAAACTCTTGATTCAGATAGAGGCCCACATTTCCTTTCCAAAGTAGTAAAAGAAGCTCTAGCCCCCTTTGGAACTAAATGGGAGTTCCATACCCCTTGGCACCCCCAAAGCTCCGGGAAAGTAGAATGAATGAATGGAGAAATAAAGAAACAATTAACTAAGTTAATGATAGAAACCAAAATGTCGTGGGTAAAATGTTTGCCAATTGCTTTATTAAATATTCGGACTCAGCCCCGAGCGGATACTGGAATTTCCCCATTTGAAATGTTATATGGCATGCCCTATGATATGGAATGCCCAGCCAATTACCCTACTTTAGATGAAGATAGTATTAACCCTTATATTGTTCAGCTGATGAAAAGGAGAGAGCGATTGCGAAGGAAGGGAATGGTGGTACAGAGGCCACCCCTAGATATATCTATGCATTCAGTGAAGCCAGGTGATATGGTATTAATCAGAGTCTGGAAAGAATCCTCTCTCACTCCTAGGTGAGAGGGGCCCTTTCTTGTTTTACTTATCACAGAAACTGCTGTCCGGACTGCAGAACGAGGATGGACTCATGCAAGCAGAATCAAAGGACCAATTCAGAGTTCTCACTGGGAGGCGACCAGAGACCCTGATGGCTTGAAAATTAAGTTCTGAAGAAAAGTGGATGAGTGAGACTATCTTTTGTAAAAATCCTCACTGTATATGTCATCCCTTTGTATGCTACAGGTGTAAACTCTGTAAAGAAAAGTGGTGGACACATTGCTCCTATGGGTATTCCCCTAGTGGTATTTGCCACAAAAATTATACTTACAAACAGGCAAGCATTACGTGTGGGTGTATCAACCGGGAAAATTATAAAGGACTCCAAAGAGTGGTGAGGATATTTTTGCTAAAGGCATAAACCCTGAGAGGTGTTGTCTTTATGTAAATGGGCCATGTACAACGAAGGCTGAAATAGTGCAGATGAACAGTGGTCAGAGTGGGGTGGGGAGCTCGGAAAGTGAAGGATAAAAAACTGGGACACATATAAGTCAAAGCAAACCAAATATAAAGGAGGTTCCCCTGAAGAATACGACTGCTGCCGAGAAGATGGTACACCTTGCTGCTCTAAGCAACAAAGTAGGCAGAGAAGAAGGCAGAGACGTACTGTTGTGGGGATTAAGGTTGATGAACCACCTCCAGAGAAGGCTCACGGAGCCTCTTGACTTATTACTCCCAAACAAAACTTCCTCAGAGCTTCCCCAAAATCTCCCATCTCTCACCAGGGATAAAGACAAAAATCAAAATGATTATCAACACCCTCGGAATACCTGTCACAAGGGTAAGGGTACACCACTTTTCTCGAACTTAAGATTAAGCACTTGGATGATAAGACTGTCACTAATGCTAATAGGGATAACCCAAGGGAACGGGAACCCCCACCAACCTTATAAATGCACGCTCTATGGGAGGATCAAATGATGCTACAACAAGTAATTGCTACCGGGGCCCCAAGTTTTAATCAATCGTTGTGTCGACTCGTACCCAGAGACCCATGTCTACATAACTTAGGCTTTTATTTTTGCCCCAGTTCTAACCCTGGAAAGGGGTATTGCAACCATCCCAACTCTTACTATTGTTCTTATTGGGGTTGCGAGACTATAGCTTCTGATTGGACTCCTGGGGGAGGTCCAGATAAATTCCTATCCATAGGATGGGGACCTCATGGATGTACACCTGCTTCACATGGCTGGGATGGAAGCCAAACAGGACCATGGAGTGGAAATTGCCCATATATTTATATTAATGTAGCCAAGCAGGATCTGTTGGGTTGGTTAACGGAGAACATGGGGAATCAGACTTTGGGAACCAGGCACAGACTCAGGGGGAATAATTACAATAAGGAAAGAGCTGGTGCCAAATGAACCCTCTGGTGTGGGATCAAATCCGGTCATAGCAGAAGAAGATGACAGCAACAGTATTGTACATACTGTTACAATCCTTCCTAGCATAGACATCGCTGAAAATAATATCCCGGGGATATCAACAAGAATCAACCCATTATGGGATATGCTCCAAGCCAGCTAACAGGTACTGAATGCCACCTACCCTAATATAACCGAGCATTGTTGGTTATGTTACGACATTCGACCGCCCTTTTATGAAGCTATTGGGGTGGACAGTAGATTTAAAAAGGCCAACGGAACAAATCCAGTTCAGTGCATGTGGAATAAAGAATCTGGACGTAAGCAAGGGATAACAATGTCCCAGGTATCGGGAAAAGGAAAGTGTATAGGAAATGTCCCAAAAGACAAACGACACCTGTGTAACACAACTCGCAAATCAAGAGGAATAACAGCTGAGCGGTTAATTCCTGCAAATAATACTAAGTGGATTTGTTCCCAAACTGGGGTTACACCTTGTATATCCCTAAAGGTCTTTGACTGGACAACTGAATATTGTATACAAGTAGCTGTGATACCTAGGCTTATTTACCATCCCGAAGATTTTGTGTATGACTATCAAACTACTCAGGCCCATCACATACAAAAACGTGAGCCCTTTACAGCTCTCACGGTGGCAACCCTCATGGCAATCGGAGCTGCTGGAGCTGGTACAGGAATAACTTCCCTCGTACAACAAAATCAAAAATTTCAATCCTTAAGGGTAGCGGTCGACGAGGATTTGACTAGGATAGAAGAGGCCATGACAGCCCTAGAACAGTCTGTTAGGTCTTTATCGGAAGTAGTATTACAAAACAGACGGGGCTTAGACTTAATGTTCATGCAGCAGGGGGGGTTATGTACAGCCCTACGGGAGGAGTGTTGTGTATATGTTGACCATACTGGAGTAGTTAGAGATACAATGGCCAAGCTACGGGAGGGGTTAGAAAAACGGAAAAAAGACTGGGAAGTACAACAGAGCTGGTATGAGTCCATGGTTAATTATTCACCCTGGTTAACCACCCTATTGTCAACTATTGCAGGACCTCTTATTTTGTTGATCTTATTCTTGACTTTTGGGCCATGCATTTTTAATAAGTTGATCGCTATTGTTAAAGGGCACTTGGAAACTGCACATTTAATGCTGCTACGAAAGCAATATGAACAAATCGGGAATGGAAGAATTACTCCTATCCTCGGGTGGGCAAAAGAAGCACTGGATCGATTTAATGAACAAAATCAGGATCAGATAGAAAAGGGGGGGATTGTAATGAACGGGTTAACTTTGTTCATGAAATCGGGAAGGGAGAAGAGACATATTGAGAGTTAGCAGATGCCTTGTGTAAATAACAAAGCTTGCTTAATTGGTGCGTAAAGGTCACGGGAAGAGGGCAACGGCTATAACTTACTAGCTAAGGAGGGAAAAGAACAACAGCTATAATCTACCAGATAATGGGATGGACTCTGCCAAGACTGTACTTTTCTACATCAAAGGACATTCTACGTCAAAAGACACTCGTCCTTGAGAAGATAGACCGAATCCGCTTAGTGACAGACCTGCACGAATGAAGAAAGAAGAAGCAGGACAAGGCGGAGACTTGCAAGAAAGAGATACATGGAATGTATATAAGGAATGTAACTATAACCTAAAGTTGCGAGCTTGTGGCGGAGCACTGCCTCCCCGGCTGCCCAGCGCTGTTTTGCTCTTTTATCGCTTGCTAATAAATTCGACCTTTTTTATTCACTACAAATTCGCTCCTCCAAATTGTCACAAGTGTCTATAACACACTTAGGAAGATTTGAGGCTGTTATGCAGAGGTTTAACTAGAGTCTTGGCAACTCAATTTGGGACATGAAAGGTATTTGCACTACAGTACCAGGTGCAGTAAGGGAAACTGGTCTTGCAGTTTGATTTCAACACCACATCTGCAAACAAAACGAGGCTGCTACGTTTGAGGAAAATGGATGGAAATCTCACCTGCCACCCCGAAGTTACGCCGTGGCATTTCGTCACTTCTTGTCACTTTCCTCGGGCTTGGTAAAGCCTTTGCAGAGTCCGAAGCAAAGGCCCATAGCTTCTTCCTGTTTGTAACAGTGGATGCCTGGGTTTTCGCAGGTTGGTTTGCTGGGGCACCAACTGTACCCTCGATTTGCCTTCATACATGCATCCTTGTACTAATAAAGGAAAATTACCAGTCATGACGTTATACTATCCACAGGGCAATAGAGTGCACTGCTTGTAAGAGCATTGAATACAGCAAATAATCCTTAAATATCTTGATTTTTTTAACAGTTTAGTCACGTGCTTAGAGTCTGACTGCCAACACAATCTAACAAGAAGAACTATTAAGGTACGTAGAGCTGCATTTCAAAAAGTGGGGATTCTCTTTCCTCTCCTGAGGGTTTATCACCCAGAGCAGGCTGAAGTTCTGACCTGCAAACTGCTCCCCAGTGCTTGAATGCTCACTCTGGGAAACAAATTCTTTTGCAGGTCCAATCTTGGTTTCCTTTCTAGTTTGAATGAAATGAAAGCAGACGCTTAGCAATAAATGCAGCATGATGCTCCTTACCTTGCACTCCTTTTCCTCTAACAGATCTGTACCTTAGACTATTTGAGGATATTCTTTCCCAAACCAGGCACTGGAAACAAACCACTACCAGTATCACCTCATTTTCAGCAACTTCTGATACATCATCCCAGTGTGCCTTCCAAAATGTACCATGCTGCACAGCTGCATGAAAGAAACTGGGGACATTTAAAATGCTCTTTGGCCTGCAGCACACGGCACACATCTCAGTTGTTTGCTATATTCTTGGTATGAGGCAGCAAAATGAACAAAGCCAGGCTACACATAGGGGGGTAGGGGGAGAAGGTCTAGATCCCACACGGTTTCGGGGACAGGGGGAAGGACAGGAACCTATTTTATTCTCAAAATGCAACCGTGATGTTTTCCACATACCTTGCTGACCAGAACAAGACAAGATTTTTGAATGTTAGCAGCAATTAAAAGAGCACATTTCAAGCGTGTTGCTGTGCAGGGTGGAGAATGCATGAATCAGAGGAACATGCCACGCTTTCCTGCTGCGGGTGTTTGCCTAACAACTGAGAGGGGAGCACAGCACTGGCTGCTGTGGGAGGCTACCCAGCAAGGACCAGCGCTGGCTGCAGGGAGGAAGAACCCAACACCTTCCCATGCCCTCAGTAGCTCTCAACGACAGCAAACAACCAGAAGAGCTGTTTTATCCTGAAGCACATGGCAGGGCAGCTGCAGGAAGTTTCTGCTGCGGTTACACACCCTGCCACCCACCCAGCTGTCGTCAGTCCCCGTTACAGCACAGAGAAACACCTATGTTTCATGCACATGCCTGCACAGAAACATACGCAGAGGGAAAAAATCCCTTGGGTGTCACATAGAGAAATAGCACTGACAACCTTGTCCTCTTACAGAGTCACTGCAGTGTCTTCCCTGATCGAGAAGCAGCACGCCTTGTGGCAGGATCACCACCGCAAGCGTATCGCTTGCTTTCATCTCCGTCTTAATCTACCAGCTGGCACTCCCTCCCTCCAAGCTGTAGCCGGGATAAAAGCGATTCAGTTTACAAGAAGCACAGCACCGTGTGAGCCCGCTGTGTATTTATAAAAACAGCTACACATAATAAAGCTCTGCAGGGACCGCTGACCCACACAGAAGCTGTATTTTCTGAACAGGCCGTCTGTGTGAAATCTGCAAACCCAGGACTGCGACCCCCCTCACCCTGTCCCTTCTCTCCTTCCCTCAGCCGGGCCCAGCTCCACCTTGGAGCCCCCTCCGGGCAGCCAGCAGGCAGGAGACACCCCCACGCCCGCCCAAGGGCCTCGCTCGCCTCACCGGCAGCCCCAGCCCTCACCTCAGCCAGGCCGCAGCTGGAGCAGAGACTGCAGAGACCAACATGGCCGCCCGGCAGCCCCGTGCCCCAGGCCTACAGCTCCCAGCATGCCCCGGGAACCAGCAGGGTCCCCCGGCAGCCCCGTGCCCCAGGCCTACAGCTCCCAGCATGCCCCGGGGCGCTTTGTCCTGCTGCCTGACCCTGCAGGGACTCCATCCCCGGCCCGGCCCCGCCCCCCGCAGGTCCCATGGCCGCCTGCCCGGGCGAGGACGAGGAGGAGAACGAGGAGGAGAGGAAAGAGAAAGAGGAGGAGAAGGAGAAGAAAGAGAGAGAAAGAGAAGGAGAAGGCGGGACAGAGCGGCGGACAGAGGTGGGATGGAGCAGGAGAGAGGGGCGGAGGGGAAGGGTGAGAGGAGAAAGGCAGGAAGAGTTTGTGTTCCATTTTTTGATATCTTAGGGCTACGACGTGTTCGGGCTCTGGTCTGCTAGTGTTACAGTGTGCTAGGGCAGTGGGATGGCCAGATTATAGGATTCCAGAGTTTAGGCGAGGTAGGATTAAAGCATGTTACTGTTACAGACTGGCTGTGGGTTTGTTGGCCCTGGGTTCTTGGACTTATGTTATTTTTGTCTTGCCTTGTCTTGTCTTCTGG
This sequence comes from Astur gentilis, assembly GCF_929443795.1. Lineage (NCBI taxonomy): Eukaryota > Metazoa > Chordata > Aves > Accipitriformes > Accipitridae > Astur > Astur gentilis. Next base: position 8,643,540 of record NC_064914.1, read on the forward strand.
CTGGTCTTTTTTTTGTGGGTTTTTTTTTCCCAAATCTTTCTCTATGTTGCTGGTCTTTTCTGGGTTTGGAGAGGCACCTTTGGTTTATGTACGTTTCTTCTGGTTTTTTTTTTTTTTTCCTATTCTGGTGGTTTGTGTTGCATTTTATGTCTCAGAACCACCATTTGTGGTCTAATATGTCTGACCAGGTGTAAGAAGCTGCATTGGATGGTCCGGACTGGAGGCGTGGAAATCCATTTTCTTGCTGCATATCCAGACCCCGATCCCAGCAGACCAGGCGCAGCCACCAGCTCCACGAGGGCCTAGCCACCGGCTTTGCAAAAAAAAAAATCTGTGCACTGTGTCGTTGAAGGGAAAAATTGCAAAAGAAAAGGCAAAATGCTTATGACTTTGTTAACGCTTTATTTTGGGGCACTTGTTTTGTTAACTGTCATTGTAATAATTTTGATGATTTATGTTTGTTTACCCTGTGATTGCCATTGTGGGCAATCACCTTCTTTACCTAATTCCCCAGAGCCGTGAACAAGTAATGCGACCTGGGACACGTTTTTGGTTTTATAAGATAAGATGTTGTTAATTAGATTTAGATCTGTTATTTAGATATGTAATTTAGATAACTAAGATGTTGTTTAACTTAGAAATGTTGTACTTAGAAAAAATGTTTTTAATTAGTATAGCCATCGTGTAATATTTTTGGGGTTTTTTTAATGAGTATTTACATATTGTTTTATACCAATATAGAATGGGCCTTAGGAAACCAAGTCACTTAAGCTGTACGCATCTACCTCATGCGCCTTCTACCTCTATCCTTTTCTTTCCTCTCTGTTTCTTCTCTGCAGCCAGCACCTTATCTTGCTCTTTCTCTTTGTCTCTCCTGCCGCACCTTATCTCACCCTTTGTCTTTCTCACCGAGTTAACCTTGTTTGATGTATATAGTTTGACGTTACGATATATATTTTGTTAAAGTTTGGAAAAAAAAAAAAAAGCTATTAACCTGCAAAGGTTTGGTGTATTGTAGCAGTTGGGGCGGTGGGGTCTGGAAGGCGACCAGCGCTGTGAGGTCTGGTGGATGGCAGTGGGGTGGAAGCAGCTGTTGGGGGGTCCGTCATTTGCACAAGCCAGCTCCCCCACCCCCGGCATGCTCTGGAATGTTTGGGTCCCCATGGCTGTATTTTGAATGGTCCCTCCCAGTTGGGTCAACGGGCCCAGCGCAGCCAGTAGATCCCGTTGGAGCTCCTCTGTGTGGCATAAATCCCTCGGCATTTGTGATTCAGGAGAGGTAACATTGGAATCTGCAGATCTCCTTAGATGACCTTCAGGAGCTGTGGGCTGTGGGTGGGGACCGGCTCTCTTTCTCTGGTCCAGTGACTGGTGTCATTGCTCATAGGAAGTGGAAGAGCTTTAACAGGCGAATCTGTCATTTCCCTTCTGGGGGTTACGGGAGCTGTTTTGGAGGTGAGGGAGATGTAAATTCACGGTCTTGAGCCAACCTGGATAGAGCAGAGGTGGACTGTGATTTGTCTGACCTCAATTGTCTATCTGTAACGCAGTTGTAATCGTCTCTGCCTGCTACCAAAACCTTGCAACACAAACCCAATACAGAGGTCCTATTTTATTTTAAAGGAGCTGTAGTGAATCAAGTCAGTGAATCTAGTGCAAGCTCTTTCTGACCAAATATATGAGCATTTACTTTAGGATAAGAGAAACAGTACCTTGAACTCACTGGTTATACTGACTTGACACTCTGTTGCCTAAAAATGGGACCAAGGTTGGCTTGGACATGGGCGTCTACATGAGAGACATCCACGTTTAGTCAGATGAATCACACCCCAGTCTCCTGTGTTCCTCATCAGGTCTCTGACCACTCTGCTGTTAGCCCTAACTGAAGCCAAGTACAGTCTCTGTCTCTTTTCTTTCTTTCTTTCAAACAACGGAAATTCAGTCTTAGACATTCAGTTGCAGAAGAAAGTTTGTGTTTGAAGATCACGCTTGGATCTTCGAGTAGCTCTAATTAGATGCCTTTTCCTCCTCGCTTCGTCCCTGGTAAGCTTAGGCACTCTCTCTTTGTCCTGTTTCTGAGGACCACTGCCCAAGGCGCCTAGCACTGCAGAGGGAGATGCTGTATCTCATTTTGCACTGTGAATTTTGTTAGTCATGAGGTGTTGGAGCGGCAGAGGAATGCACGTAAGTCGACCCAATATGAGTGATAGAAGTGATTCAACTTTATTTGCACGGATAGGTCATATTTATACAGTTTGCGATAATTATGCCTACTAGTCCTAATATGATTGGTACATTGCTAATGTTTATTCATTACTAAAACACACCCACTTGTGATTTGCAGCTATGCGTGTTCCGTAACTTTCTCATGAGAACTTCTTCAAAAGTTACTTGTGAAGTTATGCCAAGGTCACACCGTCCCTGTCTTTCTCCTGATAACAGCGAGACCAGCTCTTGTTTTTCGCCCGATATCAGTGAAGCCAGCTATTTTCAGCCAAGGCCTAGTCTTGCTGCTCAAACTGACATTCTTTCACACAGAACTCTGCTCGCACAACTTTTCCACAGGCCCATGTCCTTCTTCAGCAAGCCAGTTCCCAACAATGAGGAATGAAGTATTTTTGGGACATAAGCTAACTACATTGCACTCAAGTGAAAAAAGTGCTCTGTAACTTCCGAGAGATAGTATTGGAATATAATCAGAATACAGCTATATGGGGCAAAAGATGCTTAAAAAGTTAGGTGAAAGTTATGAGCATAGTGCTATTTTTGGAGTTTGGATTTGTATATGTTTTAAAGTTTGAATGTAAACAAATCTGGTTGAATTGATGTGGAAAACATGTTCAAATTGCCAAGTACTTCTTTCCAACAAGAATGAGCAAAGTAGCAGCTACAAAGAGTGTTTCAGCTTTGAAGTGGTTTATATTTTTCAACCCACATCTCCAATTTTCTGTTAAAATTAAAGTGGCCTAGAAAAACAATCTTTTAATTCTGTGTCACCAATTTGATGATCCACCCCTTCTAAGAAAATTATTGTTGATATTGCTTAGTAGAGACGTAGGCAATTAGTGGTTGGACTGTGGCCTCTCAAGACATGCGTCTTGTTTTGTCCAGAAGACACTCAGGCTGCAGCAAGCAATCAGAATTCACAGCAAAAATCAAGGATCCAAAAAAAAGAAGCCTTCAAGTTACAAAGGAGGGATGGGCAAGTAAAAGGCAAAAGCCTGAATCCCATCTGTCCTAAATAATCCACTGCTCAGCTCTGGGCTGGCAGCACAGGTCCCCTGCAGTTCGGGGTCTTGGGCACAAATCTTCTGCAGTTAGGTGCTTACCTCCTTCCTCAGGCAGGAAGAAAATAAAAATAAAAGGAGATCCCCGTTACTTAGTTCAGCGAAGGGAAAAGAAAGTTCTGTTTAGATCTGTTTGCCTGTTTTGCAGGATGGACTTTAGCACAAAGGCGAATAGTGCCCCAGTAGCAGGCGGCTGGGCAGGCAAGAGGGGATGCAGGAGTCTGCTCCCAGGGAAGCCGTTCCACTTTGTATAATTTAGGAACTGTTGTATTGGGGGTTTGAAGCCAAGTTCCCAGCAGGCACATCCTAGCTCTTTTCTCTCTCTGGCCCATTAATTGTCCTGAATCCACTCCGGGTTTACAGAAAGTGGGTCAGCTACCGTTAAAGGGGGATTTTGTCCTCAGGATGCCTGCAACCTCGAGCTCAGCCTTGTGCTTGGTTGGTGAGAAAGCCATGGCTCTACCTGCAAATCTGAGTGAGGAGGGGGTGTGGATATAGGAGTTTTGCAGGGAGAGCCTGAGCCACTGGGCTGCTGGACAGGGTGGGACCCGTGTCAGCCAATTAATCTTTTAGCTCCAAATGCCTTTGACAGAGATGCAGGTCTCCTGGGGATTGTGGGGACGTGCTCCTGCGTCTGGAAAAGATGGCTGAGTTCCTGGCATAAGAAGGGCACTGAGGTTTAGAGGTCAGAGTTGAGGCAGGTATGTGACCTTTAGTCAAAAAAATGTATTTCTGTATATTCAAGCAGTTTTTTTACCTCTCCTCTGCTAATCCAGTGTGGAATATGAGCCAAGAAAGGGGAAGGGTGAGAGGAGAAAGGCAGGGAAGAGAGAAAAAAAGGGCACTTCCATGCCCCCGTCCTTGGAAGTGTTCGAGGTCAGGTTGGATGTGGCTTTGAGCAACCTGACCTAGTGAGAGATGTCCCTGGCCATGGCAGAGAGGTTTTCCAAAAAGCTGGAGCTGGGGCGTATTAGGACTGTAGTCCTATCAACTAGTCTCCCCAGTCAGAACAGCTGTTTACTTACAAGGCTAACTAGGCCTTGACCTCATTTGCCTTGCCTAGTTTATAGGCATTGTCAACTTCCACTTCCTAAGTCAAAATAGTCATAATGAATATTTTCCTTCTTATGATATTATTTCCATAACAAATACAGAAGGAAAGCCTATGTTTAATTGATGTGCACTACATCTAAATTAGAACACCTACAGCAGCAACTTCCTACATGTTGTACGTATTACTTGCAGCGTACAACTTGCACTTCAGAGAGTTTGCACAACACAAGAATGGGTTTTAGACTTTGCTAGCATCCACGATCTTTCCAGCGTACAGAAGGCCACCATCTGCCTTTTGTTGCCCCGTTCTTCCTACAGAGGCTATAATTAGAGATTGACATAAAGGACAATACCAATTAGATATAGTAGATATTATTAAGAGCAAATTCTTCTAGGCAAGAGTCGATATTTTTCAGTTGCCTGCATGTATTACTAAAAATTTGATCTCACAACTTAAAAGGTGAGGAAAATGGCACTTGGAAAGCTTTACTAAGAGTGACTTATGCCCAATAGTATGTGTTCCCCTTTTGGTATTAAAAAAAAATAATAATAAATCTTACTTCTCTCTCTCAACTGTACCAGACTGCCAGGCATATACAAAGAAGAGAACTGAAGAGAGAAAGTAGCACACATGGCATACTACCTATTCATCCATCAGCCTTCTGTTTAAATGAGAAGTCTCTGGCAGTTTAATATTTTGCCAACTCTTGCTATGATTTGTCCACCATAGTGAACAGCTCCAACCTACTCCTGTTCTGAGAGATCCTAATTTTATACAAGAAGTTAAACTCATTTGTTCCAAGTTTTGACACTTGTTTATAGCTTCACAAAGCTGCAAGCCATTTCTCCTGCATACTCTGACAGACAACAGATAAGTTCACACTGTTACAGTTCAGGGAGTTGCCTTCAGCCACCAGGGTGGTGTATTACCCTTCACTGTAAATGTGCCTCTCCGACTCACACGGTCGGCTTGCCTCCAGCTGGGTAGAAATTTATCACTCCAGCCTTTTCTACCCTCACCACTTGGGAGGAGGAATGAATGGAAATCAGCTCCTGAACCCCCAAAATTGATAGCACAAACTAAACCAAACAAACCAACCAATCAAATCCAAGCAACCAAGAAAACCCCCAAACCCTGTGACCTTCACTGAAGTAACACTAGCTACACCCTCCATTCCTACCACACAAACTCCTGCTAATAAAAGCCTGCAGGCACCTGCTGGCAAGTTAAAGCACCTTGTTCCTGACACCAGCATTCAGAGAAAGCCACTTTTTTTCCACCTTGAAGCGTGGCTGGTAGCCTGAGAGTAGTGCCAAGCTGCAGCCGCCAGCAGCCCGTACAGCACAGATATTAACTCATTTTCCCTCAAACTTCTTTTATCTTCTTCCACGCACGCTTCCTATGCTGTTGCCTCACAATGACATATTTGGCCTGCTCTTGTCCCTGAATTGTTGTTTTCTTGCTTCCTGAATTGGAGATTTTAGACAATCTGTGGGATGGATCCAGGGTTTTGTTCTGATTTATCTTGAAGATTTTATAAACACAGTGCACCGTTACAATCTATCTCTAACACATATATACCAAAAGGAAGGACTGACCTGACACTGCAATAACAGATAAAACAGACTCCTCTCTCTCCAACTGAGAGAAAGCACCTTGGGTATTTGGCCTGACTAAAGTGAAGAAACTCAAAATTTTCATAAGATAACAGTGTTGACTTTTCCAAGAATTTGCTCAATCAGTGTCAACTAAGTTGTTAGAAAAAGAATGTTGGAGGCTGACTTCTATTTCAGCCAGAAATCAAAAGGGTAGCTTTCCACCTGAGCCTTTAACTGTATTTAATTCTGATATGGAATTATGGTTTCCTGCAAAAAAGTCCTCTTTCAGAGTCCTCTTTTCAATCAGGTACTGGAGTTTTATTGTAAATAATTTTACTGCAAGCACACATCCCCTTTGTTAGAGTCAATTCAAATTAGGCCATTTAAACATTAACGACTGCTTGTATTCTCCACAACTATCTGTCCATACTTACTTCATTATAAATCGGCTGTTGCAGAAGTGAAGTCCTACGGCCTTGTTTAACAGCTTACAAGTAGTAATACATAGAATTTCTGTAGAACACTTGCGGTTCCCAGCCTGGTCTGCCACCTGCTGAGCAAAGTGTACTGGCTCTCACTGGATGACCTTTTGGAGTGGAGAGAGGAAATAGCAAAAAATCCCATTCAGTTTCTTTCAGAGAAGTTTCTTACCAGTGGTGGGCATTGACTGTCCTTGGGGACCAGACAACTTGCTAATACTGGCTGTCTTTGCACAGGAACCTGATAGCCCTTGTGAATAAATGCAGACAGTTGAAAAATAAGCTGTACTCAAATATAAGAATCGCTGCCTATGTTGAAATAAAGCATACCTTCTCTTCCAACAAACCGCTGATGGACACAGATGAAGATGTAGAAGGTTCCGCGGCAGTCACCATGGCAGCAGGAGGTGTAACACTCATGAGTGGTGGTGGAGGCGGTGGCAGTAGCGGCTGCTGCTGCTGTTGCTGCCGAATCTGCTGACGCAGCCTTTTTGTGTAGCCAGTTCCATTTCTGAAGTTGTTAACAGCCTAGAGGCAGAAAAACATTAACAAAAAGGGTAAGATGAAACTTCAGCAGATATACGAACAAAAGCCTTCACAGAGGAAAATGTCGCGTCCCAAAGTTGGAGCGACTCAGGTTCGTGGATTTCCTTTGTCAGAATTAAGGTGAAACGACACCAGGGGAGTTCAAACAACAATCAACATTTATTCAACCTAGCTAACCTTGTCCAAGTACACATGAATTTGTTAATATGAACCTTGCAACATGTCACTAAGCCGCTATTTGAGAAGAGGAGGGAAGTACAGGAAAATGAAATGGAAAAAGGAACATGAAATGTACCCGAAGGAGAGCCCTCCTGTTGAGTCATGAGGTTCAGAGCAGACCCCCTTGCTTTCTGGACTCCTTCTCAAAGAGGAGCTCAGGGGCGGCTAGGTCCACTCTTAGTCTCAGACTTGGTCAACGGTTTATATTTCAAAGGATGAGGTGTAGGGACTGTGGAAAAGAGAGAAGGAAAAGAGGGGGAGAGAGAGTGAGAGAAAGAAAGAAAGAAAGAGAGAAGAGAGGGGTTTCACCAGTCCTGGGTCCAGCGTTGGTCCAGCCAGCGTAGAGATCCAGTTCCGGAGGGCGCGCACTGAGGATTCATTCTCTCCTCTTTTATAGTGTGTTAGTTGATGATCTCAACATGCGCAGTTCCCACATCCGGGGTTCACTGGAATCACTTAGTGAGCTTTGGGGGGAGGGGGGTGGTGTTCATTGTGGAGTTGCCTCTCTTTTCCTGCTGGCATGACCACTTAAGATAGAAGCACAGTCCCAAATTCCGTGGGGCCTTCTTCCTCCAGGAGGGCATAAATTGTGTTCCTTCTCCTGGTCACTTAAGATAAGGATTTGGGGCTTTGGAGAAGTGCATTCCCACCCTCCGTGGGGCCCTCTCCTCTGTCCACATTGTCCTGTTCACAAAACTCCAGCATTTTTACAGAGGTCGTTTTGTCCACCAAAGCTCTTTTAGCGGATGTTTGAGACATTACATTTGTCAGACCGTCACACCACCCCGTGGCTCAAACAGTCGCTGGACTTTGATTCTCGTTCGTATCATCTTCGTCTGTGGTGATCTTGATATAGCGGACAGTAGGAGAAGAGAGAGAGACAGCTGAGGATAGTAAGCGGCTAATCATACATCTGATTATGGCAAGGCCTGTTATTAAACATATAAATCCAATTAATATCATAAGTCCAATATTTACAAGCCATTTTCCCCATCCCGTCAGTCCCAAGGATCCTAAAATGGAATGTAGCCATGAGTTTGGATTCCAGCCATCAAACCAGTCAGCGGGTTGCATTGCGTGGAAGAGTTCTCTCGTCTGGTCGGCAATCTCCTTCATCTTTGCCCGGGCTTCTTCAATGGAAGTCGTGGCATTATGAATGGTAATACAACATTCAAACTCAGTCAAATTCAACATACCACACACACCTTGTTCTTTTAACAATAACATATCTAAGGCTAAACGATTCTGTAATGTCATTTTTGATACCTGTTGCACTTGGAGATTTAGTTCCCCAAAGGCATATCGAGTCCAATTACTTAACAGATGTACTTGCCAAGTTAGGTTTTCTAGCACCCATTGGTGCCGAACAATATACCCAGATGGTGCAAAGAATGCTTCTAGCTCCAACGATACCTTCAGTCCCCAGGTACAATAATTCGGTTTTAAAATGCTTTGAATCCATTTCTGGGTGCTACTTGGATCATCAAGTTCTCATTTCTTCCTGTGAATAGGTGGTGTGGTATATTCAAAGATTCGCCTGGGACACATAGTAGGAATTCCCAAACCAGACCGCAATCCAGCCTGCTCGATAACATTCAAGTGCGAGTACATTTTCCCATCTGAGCACCCCCAGACAGTTCCCTCAGGGGCAGTATACAAAGCATTTTGACAAGTAGCTGCGTCTCCCCGAGGTATTTGATTATCTTCCCCCACCTTATGTCTTGGGAAGTGGTTAATGGGAATTCCACATTTTAGCCAGGTATTAACATTATTGGTGATCTGATTACATTGGTTATCCCGGTTTCGGTATCCAAATTTAGGATATCCCCAACAGGTGCACATATCTCAAATTAAGGTTCTAATGTGGGTACAGTTTAGCAAATGGGCATCATTGGGGTTGGGTGTGCCTACAAATTCTTTCTTTAATAAGTGAAGAGGTTGGTTTTTTAACATGTGTTTCACTGACCTCCCCAAGCAGTGTGGGCGCTATTCATTGAAGGATAGTGTCCCTTCCTGTCAGGTATGTGAACACACCAAGCTGAATCCCATTTTACATTATATTGTAATTCAAAAGGGGTAATTTCCGGGGAAGCAGGCCAAAAGGGCACTAGATTACAAGATATGTTGTGATAGGAAGGGCAGCCTGTTATTTTCCACCAGGATGGAGAAGGTGGGAATCGTCTGGAATAGGCTTCCTCGCATCCTGGAGGACACGGTGGGCTATGACTAACACCAATTTCGCGACTGACCTCCAATCTCCATCGCTTACAAGTTTTGTTTATTAAGTCAGGCCACCCCGTGTCCCGAGGGATCTCATAGAAGGCTGTTTCATCTCGCCACCATCTACCACAGGAGGTATAATCACTTCGATATTGATACTCAAAAGGAGCATCTACTAACCCTATAATGCCATTGGTCATATTATGTTTTCCAATATTGAGCTTCATGGGTATCAAACCGAATCTAATCCCCTGCTCGGCAGAAGTAGGAATCTGAATACAGATCCCCTGATCCGTTTTATTCCAGACATGTATGAATCCTTGTATCACTTCCCAAGCTAAATTGGAGGTCCTTTCTCCTTGTCCAGATGCACCAAAGCTAAGAAAGGCAAGGAGGAAGGAGTTCCAAACCATCTTTCCCTGTTATACCATAAGAATATCACAACCAAAACCAAACAAACAATACAGATAATGGCCCACTCATCAAGTGAAAACATAAGTCCTGCCGTGGGCTTCTGATAAACTGCAAAATATATACAAAAACAAACAATCATTAGAGGGATAGGATTGGAGGAGATGTCAAGCAGTGCTGCTAATGATTGGGATCCATCCGAGAGGCTGAGGTGCACTCTCCAAGGTGCTCATGCAACTTCTGTAAAACAACCTCATGCAGGCCATGTGTAGGATGTGTTACTTATTATAGATGCATACAAACTAGCCTTAAACTTCAAGCTCTCTTGACTGGAATTGCTCTGATTAAAGCATCCGTAGATCAGCAGAATGTGCTTATTGTGTGTAAAAAAGCTAATAAGTTTATAGCGACCTCTTGCTCTCACATGGCGTAGGGGCCGCTGCAAGAACTCCAACGTGGTCTGTGGTCAAGCTTTCTGGGTTCTCCCCCCAACTCAGGAATTCTGAGAAGTCAACACAGCATTACTAGTCAGAGTATCAAAAACATAAGCAAGCAATCAAGCAGCTATGGTTTTAGTACTATAACAGAGGGTTAGTTTTATATTGTGCATCTTAACTGATATGTTTGTTAGAATCCAGCTAGTGGGATACAGAAAAAACATATTCTTATCAGCCATTTAACATCGCAGCAGCTTCAATTCAGAACATGAAGGTCCACTTAGAAGGATGGGACAATCCATTGGGTATTGATACTCTTTCCCATGAGCATCTGTGGCCACCCAGGAATAGAGGTCAAGGGGTATCTTTAGGGTTAGGGGCACTTGCCCCACAGTGGGTAGTTCCACTCATACTGGTTGTCCAGCATAGTGGAGCAAGTGTGCAGGGGTTTTGCCACCTTTTGTCCCTGGAACAATAGAAGGAGGTGTGGGACAGAACACTAGGAGTTGGGGGCAGCCATCTGCCCCCCACCGGCTATTAATTCGGTATACTGCTTCTGGTACTCGCGAGGCCCACCCTGGGTCATGGGGCCTCAGAGCTCGTTTTAGAAGTCCGTTCGTTCTCTCCACAATACCATTAGCTTGAGGGTAGTAAGGGGTGTGGAAAACCCACTGGATTTCCTCATCCTTAGCCCATTCTTGCACCACTCCAGCAGTGAAATGGCTCCCATTATCAGACTGAATTGATTAAGGCTTGGGTAAGCAGCTAAACCATACTTTAAGACTTTTTACTGTATTTTCTCCTGTTGCTCTGGATACAGCTCTGGTATCAGCTTGTGTTAGTCCTGATACCACCTCTACTCCTACTGACACATATCGTTTTCCCTCTGATAGCCTAAAGGGGCCAATATAGTCAATTTGCCACGTTTGCCATAAACCTTTGTTGGTCCTTAAATGTAGGGGTTGCTCTTTTAAAGGGTTATATTTTTCCAAACGAACTCGACATTGGCCACATGCAGAAATAACAGTGTTACATAATTCTCGTGTAACAGCCCATCCTCTGCTAATAGCCTCTTTGTACAGGTCTTTACTCCCTGAATGGCCACGCTTCACATGCAGCCACTCCAAAAGGTGTTCCCATTTTTTTGCTTCACCATCGATGGCAAGACTGGCTAGACGTGTTAAGGAATCTACCTGGTTATTTAGGAGGTGCGCTGGGTTATCCCCTGCCTGGTGTGCAGCAATCCAGCCTACCAAGAAAGATCTCTGCTTGGCGATATTCAGTATTTCTTCCCATTTGTCTCATTGCCATACTGGCACTTGGTTTACTTCCCATTGGTTTTGCTCCCAAAATGGTAACCATTCAGTGCATCCTTCAAACACTGCATAGGAGTCAGTATAAATGTATACTGGTTCTGTTGTCTCAGCTTCCTTAACGACTATGCTCCACACAGCAACTGACTCCCCTACTTGGGCACTACCCTCTCCCTCAGTTATCACATGCTCCCCTGAATCAATATGTAATGCTGCTGCTCGATACTTCCACGTCCTTCCATCCCTTTTTGCGGAAGCATCAGTGAACCATACGTTTTTTTAAATGGGGTTTGAAATCAGGAGCCACTTTGATGTACGATGGAGGGGGTTCTGTATCTGGGTGATCAGAAGGGGGATCCTGTATTTGGAGTGTTTTGGGTGTTCCTTTCTCTCTCTGTCTAGTGTGACAGTACTGGTCTAGCTGGGCATACCACTTCCTTACTGTTTCTCGTTGAGCTACTCCTGCAGGGGGAGGAGTTCCAGCCAATATTGGTTTCAGGATCTTAAAGGGTCCTCGCAAGATGATGGGCTGTTGTCGTATAATTCTCTCAGCTTCCTGTAAGGCTAAGTTAACCACAAAGAGTCCTTTCTCCCAAACTGAACACCGTTTTTCAGCATCCTTAAAGCTACGCGAGAAAAATCCTATAGGACGAGTAGGACCTTCAGGTCCACGCTGCCACATATGTATAGATAACCCATGAATTGCAAAACCCCATTCTATGTGGAGTGGGTCTGTTGGATGTATCGGCCCTAGGGCCTGGTAAATCCCTGCTTCGAAAATTAATAATTTCAGAGCCTCTTCATGGACAGGTGTCCAGTCCCAAGCAGTTCTTTTACGGGTTAAATCATATAAAGGGCGAGCTATGATAGAAAAGTTGGGGATGTGTTCCTTCCAAAACACTAGCAAGCCTAGGGCATGCTGTAATTCTTTCTTATTTTCAGGCATTTTCACTTGTTCGAGGGTGAACAAGGTTTTGGGAGGTATACACACAGTCCCTCCTTTCCACCAGATACCTAAAAATTTTACGTCAGGTGATGGGATTTCTCATCAAATGATATCTCTCTGGGTTTGCCCTACTGCAGTGGTGTCCGGTCCTCCAATTAGTACATCATCAATATATTGATATACTTTTACTCCATCTTTGGGAGTGATCTGATTTAGTTCCTGGTCTAATGGACAGTGAGCAATGGTTGGTGAGTTGCAATAGCCTTGGGGAAGCCGTGTAAATGTATATTGTACACCTTCCCAGGTAAAGGCAAAGCAATCCCTATCTGCTTCTTGCAAGGGAACCATAAAGAACATGTCTTTCACATCAATGGTTGCTAAAATCCGGTGACCTTGTTCTTGTCTGGTCGCAATTAATTCTGCTATATTGGGGACTGCAGCTGTTAATGGGCCAGTATTGCCGTTCAGGTGTCGATCGTCAACCATCAACCGCCACTTCCCATTTGGCTTGCGGACTGGCCATACTGGGGAATTATAGGGTGAGTGCGTAGGAATAACTATCCCCTGTTCCCGTAACTCAGTTATCACTGAAGTGATCCCTTCCCTTGCTCCCAAAGGCAAAGCATAAGGTTTGACGTTAACTATCTTTGAAGGGGGAAGAGTTGGTGCAGACTGCAAATGCCTTACAGAGATTGTGGGACACCCAAATTTCCATTCTCGTCCCTTAGAGTCTACCCACGACCGGCCCTTTAAGAGGTCAAGTCCTAGAATATTGGTGGGTAAAGGACCTAGTATCATAGTAACCTCAACAGGGGATGAATCCCCTAGCAGCCAGCATTTAACTTTAGCTGTCGGCTGTGGTTGGGAGCTTCCGGAAACTTCTGTGACCCATATCTGCTTCTTATCTGCAATTATTCCATTGCAGTTAGCAACATCCACCCGGAGTGCTGACATCTGAGCACCCGTATCAACTGAAAAAGTTACTGGGGTCTTAAAGGGACCAAGAGGAAAAGTAATCAACAGGTCTCCTGTCTTATTTTCAGTGAGCCTCCTTAAATAAACCCACTGGCCATCCCCCGGCTCACTTACTGGGGACAGCGTGTCTAGTTTCCCGTCCTGCGGACAGTCATACCTTCCTCTGGAGCAGTAGGTGTTTGGGGAGTGGGAGTTGCCAGCGACTGTGGATTCGCCCCCTTATAGTCTCGAATGTTTAACTCAGTATGGGGAGGCTCCTTGTTCTTGTCTTTCCACCCTAGGACCAACTTTTCTAGGACAGAGGTGGGCAAGCCGTCCATCACATCCCGGGGAATTCCCTTTTCTATCCCTTCTGCCCACAACAAGTTTCGCTGACCCCCATATGGCTTTTTGGCGTTTACAGTCTTAGATGGGGGAGGTCGGCCAGGGCCTTCTATTCGGCGGATAGCAGGCTTAGCCCTGCTTTCCTCCCTTGTGAGACCCATTCTCCGGCCGTAGTTAATCAATTCCTGTGCCACTTCTCCCCGGGTCAGGGCACCTCCTGCATTCCGCCTGCCTCCTCTAGGTGCTATCGCATCGCGTAATCTATCCTGCAGCTGGACAGCATATAATTTCAAAGAATCTGGTAAACCTCGGATTAGAGGAGTCATTCTATCGGGATTGGCATTTAACAACATCGGAGAGGGCTGTTGTGGCACTAATCGCCTATCATGCATTAATTGGAGACAAGCAGTTTTCTGTAAGCTCTCGGTTAACTGATTTATAGAAGGGCTATCTATCCGTGTTGGTTCTCCCTGTTCCATTTGGTCTATTCCCCCTGCCCAGTAAGCTGCCCGCTGTGTCAGAGACCATGGTTCCCTAGGATCATCGGTAGTTAGGAACACTCCAGGCCCCCAATATCCTTGGGCTTCATCTTCTGACAATAAAATCCGGTCACCACCGGTTAATGACACCCTCCACACATATTCTGTTTCGGTCTCCTTTGCTAGTCGGATATACTTTTCCTGAATTTTAGATAATTCAGTGGCAGAATACGGTATCATCTTAATGGTCACGTGTGGTGCTCCACCAATTTGGCTGTTGTCTATGGTTTCTGTTTTAATTAATGGCCTCATTGCTATCTCTTCATCCTCAGGGCAAAAAACTTTTCTGGTACATTCTAACTCTTGACTTGGGTATAAAGATTTTTGCTGTTTCACTTGAACTACCTCTAGACCTTGCAGGTCTAAGTCCAAGTCAGATCGTTCATCTGCCTCGGCTTGCAAAATTCTTTCCCGATCTAACGCATGAGACAAGGCAGCATGAAGCCACTGCGTTGTATTACGCTCAGCAGTTAACTGCTCTTGCAGGACTTTAACTAAATCCTGCAGGGACTGAATCTTCTCCTTATCTGCCTGCTCAGCTCTCATTGTTTCCTGTCTGTCTTCCTGAGCTGCTGTGAGTGCAGCCCCTAACACTGCACACACTACAGCCTTCCCTTTTCCCGGGCGAAACCTGCCTTCTTTTGCTAGCTTCTCAATTCTTCCTACAATGGCTTTTGGATCATGCCAGTGGTTTCATGCCCAGGCTACTCCTTGTGGGGAAGGGTGGGCTTTATATACAATTAGCTTCTCTAAAACACGGGAACAGTCAGACACAGATATTTCCCGGGTCACCATGCCTGCCAATGCTCGGATCTCTCCCGACTCATTGTTGAGAGATCCTTCCCAGATCCTCCCTGCCTGCTCTCCAGGTGGAGGTCCGGTATCCTGTTAGAATGTCCCTTCCAACAAGGGAAATCCTGTATATGCAGTTAGCCTCTCTACAAACTGGGACACAGTCAGACACAGATATTCCCCAGGCCTCTATGTCTGCCACTGCTCAGATCTCTCCTGACTTAGTGTTGAGAGATCTTTCCCAGATGCTCCCTGCTCGCTCTCTGAGTGGAGGTCCGGTATCCCATTAAAAACTCCCTTCCACCAAGGGAAATCCTGTCCGTGACGCCAATTAAGATGTCGCATCCCAAAGTTGGAGCGACTCAGGTTCGTGGATTTCCTTTGTCAGAATTAAGGTGAAATGACACCAGGGGAGTTCAAACAACAATCAACATTTATTCAACCTAGCTAACCTTGTCCAAGTACACATGAATTTGTTAATATGAACCTTGCAACATGTCACTAAGCCGCTATTTGAGAAGAGGAGGGAAGTACAGGAAAATGAAATGGAAAAAGGAACATGAAATGTACCCGAAGGAGAGCCCTCCTGTTGAGTCACGAGGTTCAGAGCAGACCCCCTTGCTTTCTGGACTCCTTCTCAAAGAGGAGCTCAGGGGCGGCTAGGTCCACTCTTAGTCTCAGACTTGGTCAACGGTTTATGTTTCAAAGGATGAGGTGTAGGGACTGTGGAAAAGAGAGAAGGAAAAGAGGGAGAGAGAGTGAGAGAAAGAAAGAAAGAAAGAGAGAAGAGAGGGGTTTCACCAGTCCTGGGTCCAGCGTTGGTCCAGCCAGCGTAGAGATCCAGTTCCGGAGGGCGCGCACTGAGGATTCGTTCTCTCCTCTTTTATAGTGTGTTAGCTGAAGATCTCAACATGCGCAGTTCCCACACCCGGGGTTCACGGGAATTGGTTAGTGAGCTTTGGGGGGGGGAGGGTGTGTGTTCATTGTGGAGTTGCCTCTCTTCCTGCTGGCATGACCACTTAAGATAGAAGCACAGTCCCAACTTCCATGGGGCCTTCTTCCTCCAGGAGGGCATAAATTGTGTTCCTTCTCCTGGTCACTTAAGATAAGGATTTGGGGCTTTGGAGAAGTGCATTCCCACCCTCCGTGGGGCCCTCTCCTCTGTCCACATTGTCCTGTTCACAAAACTCCAGCATTTTTACAGAGGTCGTTTTGTCCACCAAAGCTCTTTTAGCGGATGTTTGAGACATTACATTTGTCAGACCGTCACAGAAAATTACTTGTGTATTCCTGTAAGTGCTATCAGTCCTAAAAGAAACCAACAGACCGATATATGAAACCAACATGCACATCACATGAAACACTGATACTAATGACTGGTAACTCAGAGTAACTCAGAGTAACAAAAGTGTGACCTTAATTTGCCAGCTTGTCTCTTTAGAGTTGTAAGCTTCTGTGACAAATAGCCTTTTCTTACAAGCACTCTATGATAATGTCATCACATTACCTCGCGTAGGCACTTATTGGCAATTAAAGCATCAGGCGAAACATCCGTCTGATGCCGTGTTGGGCACGTATCTTCCTCAGATTCCAGCAATGCTGTTCTAATACCTCTGTATAATTAGAATAATCAAAATAGTATTTAGCCAAACTAAGGAAGTTTTCCGGGTTCTCATCAATTATAAAAACACACATATGATTAATGGTGAATATGGTCTTGAATTGAGACCATGAAGCTAGAAATGTTCAACAGTGTAAAAAATTTCTAGTATGCAGCAAATAACTATACAGTTTTGATATTTCACTAGTGTGACATCTGAAGATGTAGCATAGGCTGTGTCTTGATGTTTCAACTAGTCTCTTTCCCACCATCTAGTACAGTGCGAAGTCCCCAACCTCAAGGTTAATGAATAAAACATGTCTCAAAAAACCATGAGTAGGTTTGAGTTCTGAAGGTTTTAACCAACTCTCCCGTGGAGAAGAATGTGGATTAAATGCCTAACTCTCCGCTTCTTGCAGACCACCAGAAGTCCCCAGAGTTGCCTATATAATTTTGTATGAGAGAAAGGGCTGTGGACAAACTAAACACATTCAATACCTAACATTGTAATCACCTGCAGAGTTAGCCACTCTTCTCATACTCGTCCTTCCGCATGTAAAGAAGATTTAGCTAGACACGTAAAAAGGGGGAAAAGCTTCCTGGCTTTCTTTTCCCCTTTATACGAGAAGAGCACTTTCATATTCAATTCGTATTAAATATTAAATAGAACTGGTAACAAAGTTATTTCTTTCTGCTTTCAGAAGATCAGATGTGATGTTTTGAATCAACAAATATGGGAGTAACACTTACTTTCATCACAATAACTGTTTCCACAGCAGGGAATAACAGCTGCATCAGTCATTAGACCCTTACAAATGAGACATAACGACTCGTCTGGAACAGGATCATCGGAGGAGGAGGAGGAGGATGGCTCCTGTGGTAAAAAGGGAGGCTTTTCCTTCTTTTCTCTAGCAGAAGCTTCCCTGGAGGAAGGGTGGGGAAGGAAAAAGAAACAAGTTAAAGATGGGTAAAGGAAAACTTTTCCAAGCTTTGGATTTTACCAAAGGAGGAGAAGAGATGGAATTCTGCTCACTCCACATTAGCCTTCTAAAACACAGGTGCTTAGTTTAAACTCCTTTTCTACAGCCACAACACTAGAAGAGGGAGGGGGGAACAATCTTCTTTCTGCAGAACTCTCCCATTCATTGGATCAACTAAGAAAGAAGCTCAGACTAGGAAAATATGTTTTTGACAGCTAGAAATCAGGCAAAATGAATCCCACCTCTCCTCTGCCAGAGGATAAATGTAAATTGCAGGCACAGGATAAAGGTAGTCTCCGAGTAATTACATTTTCTAAAAGGAAGACATCTATGTTACAGCTTCTACAAAAGGAGATCCATGATGGAAAACCAAAAGTGCTACCAAGTGCATTTTAAAACAGCCACTCTTGTCAGCACACGGTAGTATTTTCTCAGTTTATAGCAACAGGAAAATGTCAGTCAGTTTCACACATGGGATTTAATAGAAGTCAGAAGGGGAGGAAATCTCAGTCCAACAGCTACCTGCTGAATTTGGCAAGAAGCCTTTCAAACAGAAAACAGAAGCAAAATGAGCTTTCAAGGAGGACGACTCCACTGTAAACACTACTGAAATGTTTTGCAGAAATGCAGATTCTTAGCATACCGCAAGTTTAGCCAACTTCCAGGGGCATGAGCAGTAGGATCACCCTCTTTTAATATTAGAAAGTAACACAGATTTTCAGGTTAAGGTACAGTGACAGTGCTTCCTCCCTTGGAATGACAGATGCCTGCCAACTGGGTTGCATTGCCACTCAGATTTTTATGCGTGATTTCTCTCCTTCACTTTTTGGTCAGTCCACTTAGTTCCATACTTCAGCATTAATAGTTGGTATTGCATATTTTCCAGATCTTGTCAGCATAGCACCCTTCATATAGGGATCCTTCACCTTTGTCATGAAACTCTGTGGAATTCCTGTGCTCTTTTTAACTCTGGGAACAGACTCAAATTTTTTTGTCCTGTTCAAGAAAAGAGAGGGAGATGTACCTCAAGACCCACACTTAAAATGACATGTCCCTGATTATTTTAAGCAGCAAAAGCCTTTAATCCTCTCCTTTTACCTAGCGTAAGGGTTGCTCAACTGAAATACTTATTTTCCTACAGGATATAGCTAGGATGTTCCAAAGGCTTGAACAGGGTTTTGAACTCCAGCAACATTCTTTGGCTTAACTTCAGGTTGCTTAAGGCTGACATATGCCTTAGCTCACCATCCACTCAGAGAAGAGACAAACCCGCTGCTCCTCCTCCAAAGCACAAGTCAGAGTGAGAGCTTAATCTTGTGCTCTGAATCAGTCACTGGAGAAACCTACACTCACCATCTATAGGTGAAGGTTGAGTTCATACCTCACACGTATACCTTCAGTGACTAACGTGAAATGGCATCAATGCTCAACCAGGGACTTAGTCTAATTAAAACACGCAAATATGCAACAGATGGGGTCAAGAGAAATGTCTTGGTTCGATACAAAATAATAAAAACTGTGAACTGGCATTAAAAAGAGTGGAAAACAGAAAAATTTCCAGTAATACTGAAGTATATAAAAATATGCATGAAAGTTCATAGAGAAAGATCTACGGACGTATTTAATGTCTACGACCTAGAAAGAAAATTCCACCTTTATAATTCCAGCTTCCCCTTGAATTTGGAAGGGCTTTGCAACATTGCCATATAACCTCTGCCTTTCACCCCAAGCGAAACAATTCTTAATATGAGTGTTCATGTATTTGTTATGTAACTGTGAAGTTATAACCATTAAAAACTAGGGTAACACCAGAAGTCCCCCACAATCATACCCCATTTTTCGAGCAGTTCTTTATGTAGTGGCCAGGTCTTCCGCAACGAAAGCAAGTATATGATGGTGGAGTCGGATCCAAGGGTTTCTTCATGTAACTAAAAGGTTTGAGAGGGAAAAAAGAAAAAGGTAGGCACGTGTCTCTCTTGTTAAAACACACATCTCTGCAATTTTCCCATAATCTTCAAAGAACAGATTGGACATGATCAACACTTACTTGACTGGATCGTATTCATGGCAGGACTGTACCATTAAAGCTTTTAGTTCATCTTCTCGGAAGCACTGGCTTCAGCCAGACTGGCAGTCTGTTTCACAGGTAATTATTTGACACGCACATTAGAAACACATCTAAACCCACACAGCCAAAGACAACACCACTCACCCCATCCTGTAAAGAGCAGCACAGTGCTACCTGAGGTTGCATGAAAACAGCAGCTTACATAAAATATAGCTGTACTGAAGATGTTCTGGGGAGTCCTTACGCCATTACAGGGTGTTTATGTGCCTGTTAACTTACTTGGAAAGAGCATCCTAGGGCACTCAAAACCTTAGGCTCTCTTTGTGCCTTCCCTAAAGACTTGTGTAACTAATCCAATTTTCTGCCAAGTGGACTGAGGCCATGTGCAGCAAAAAATTACACTATCCAGAATTTTTATGCTGACTTTTAAGCTCCAGACTGGTTGAAAGAGAAGACATCCACTGTATGCTTAATTGAGAAAGATGTATGCAAGGATCATTATTTAATTCAATTTTGCAGCATTCAAAGGCACACAAATTAAGAGTTGGGGAAGTTGCTTTTGCTTGCTGAAATTCAGCTTCCGATACAGAAGCATGGTGTAACCTTCAGGTGCACAATCTCTCTTAAATCCTCCACAGAGCTGACGGGGATAGGCACGTCTTGTGTCCCTGAATATCTGGGACTAGGAAAAGGCCTTCTCAGAACGTGTCTTCACGGCCTTAAAAAGGATGAGCTATCCAGCAACCACCCTTACCATGCGTATTCTAAGAGAAAAAGAAATACTGGCAACACTGTTTATCATGGGGAGGAGGAATACAGCTGGAAAACTGTGAAGAAAACCATGGAACAGCAACACAGGATTCTGGCTGCGATGTGTGTTATTTCATGAAAAATGACTTGAAATACAAAATGATGGTTGGTGGGAGTTGTGCGTAGTAAACTGTAGCTGGAGTAGGTTCAGAATACTTTAACCAGGGAATTAGAAAGATATTTTGAACATTGGCAGATATAATACAGATAGTAATTCAGAAGCAGAGCACAAAAAAAACAACACAGCTCCTAAGGGAAGATTCCTAACGGCCTCTTTCATACACACAGCATTTCTTTCTGTGGAGGCAAGAGCAGGCTGAAAACCACAGAAGACGGCCAGGAAGAGCAGAAAATTCACGGCAGTAAATACACAAGCTGCAAAGCATGTTCTAGCTTGACCTCACACAGGGTCACATGTACCCTCACTTCCCAAGAGCCGGTGTGACGGGTACACTCGATCCTATAATCAAACTAGCTGTAGTTTGGTAAAGGCTCCAAAGGAGGTAAAGGCCTGAGCCATAGCCAGGCCAAGAACTCCTCTAGTTTCAATCTCTTCTCTGAAAACCCACAAAGGAGCCGAGTGACCCAGTGAGCACCGCTGCCTATCACCTTGGAACACTCATCATGCGATTAACACAGGAATAGTGGGTGGCTTTTCCAAGACTCATTTATCAAGGAGCAAAGAAAGTTGTGGGCACAAGGAGTCTCATCCATACCTTTCCCATGGCATGTGATTTGACTAGGAGCCAGCCACTTTATCCCATAAATATGACAGCCTAAGGGAGCCTTCTTTCAGCTCTCCCTCCTAGACAATGTGGCTGCATGGCAGTGATCTCCCCTTGAGCTGGGACGCCTCTCAAGGTTGCTCCTCGAGGCAGAGAGACCTGTTCTCAATGGCAGATCTTTGCTAAGTGACTGACAGCATGCTGAATTCATACTAAGGAAACAGTACTAATCCATGTAGCTACTTAATATTAGCTATTATAAACTTTGTACAGATAATTCCATTAGACATAAACTGTTGTCCAGCTCTGAGACTAAGATTGGACCGAGCCACACCTAGGCTCCATGAGGAGTTTAGAAAGCAAGGGGGTGCCCTCTGAACCTCGTGACTCAACGGGAGGGTCTTCCTTACCCTTTTGCATCTCCGGTCTCTGTGTGAATCCTTCCAGCTCGATTCTAACTCAGTTCTCCTTCCTACGTGTGAGATACGTTCATCTGATTCGTGTCAATATAAACAATGCTAGGACCGCATAATAAAATGTGACCCTCACTGTCTATGTAATCTTTAACCATTTTGTCGATCCCTGTGTAACTGCAGGCAGGGAGGAGACAGATGATATGTACATAGTTCATTCTTTTTTTTTGCCAACCCAAAACCGGTTCTGTTGTTAACTATCCTAGAAGAGAACTGAGGCATTTGGATGTGCACTTGTCTTCAGGGATTGCAGTGCTTGGGATCTTGATGGGCCATTTGTTGTGTGTATTTGTTTTGGGGGGAGGTGTCTGTTGTAGACTTGTTTGGGTTCTGGTGATCGAGGCAGGTGCTGTGAAAGGTATCCGCGGTTACACAGGATGTCTGCTGTCTGGCACGAACAGTGGGGAGCCTGGTCAGAGACAAGTTTCTAAGCTCCCACACAACCAGGAGATGGAGAAGAACATGCCTAATATGAATATGTAACGAACGTTAGACTATAAAAGAAGCTGTCTTGTTTTTCACGGCCCACCTTGTGGTAGAGCAGAAGCTCCCCACGTGCCCAGCGCTGTTTGCTTGCCTTTATTCATTTAATAAATTGTTAACTTTGTTTAAAATCCTGTTTGGGACAAAATTCATTTACAACAGTACGTGTCTTCCATGCAGTAATTAATAAGGCCGTCCAACTTACTGAACCTCGGGAAACCACTGTCAAACTTTGTTAAATTCCCCAAATTTACTGAACTCTGTCAAATTATTATTTTACCGCAATAAAACACACTGACGCTTGTCTCCTTCTGAGCGAGGTGCATTCCGCCCCTTGGCGAGAGATTGGCGCAGCTGCCAGCATCCTACATCAGGGCGAGCGGTTGGCGCAGCCAGCAGGATCCTGAATCTGGACTCGTGACAGCCCACAGCACAGCCTGCGTGGGGCGAAAGGCATGCATCAGACCTCGGGGCCATCAGACCCACAGGGAGGCCTGGGGACAGCAAGGGCACCTGCTGTGTCCCCACCAGAGCTGCCGGCTGGAGAGGAGGCCGCCCTGCCTTCCCCTGGCCCGCGGACATGAAACGCTGACCTCCAGCTCTCAGGGCTCGGGCTGGCAACCCTCGGGGCAGCAACAGGAACCGCTCTGACCCTGGTCGTGGGGCCGTCCCTGGGGCTGAGCACTCAACTGAGCCTTGGCAGGGCCCTCGGGTGATCACCGAGGTCTCCCCTCAGGCCCCTCCACCCTGGCAGATACCTGCTGCTGCTCCTGCAGCTCCCCTGGCCCTTTCCCTGGACCCCCCTCACCCCACCTGCCCCCAGCCCATCTCTCCCCCATTTCTCCTCAGGCTGCTCGGCCTCTGCCCCCTCCGGCCATGCCCCAGGCCGGCTGTGACTGACTGGCTGCCTCCAGCTCCGCTGATTGGCTCAGCCATGGCCAATAGCACAGCTGTTGCTGGGCGGGCAGGGGCCGCCTCTCCTCACAGAGCCCGCCCACCCCCGCCCAGCTGCTCCTCAGCCAGCCGGGGCACTGGGCCTGCAGAGAGATGACCTTTGGGAAGGGCCCTTCGGTCCGGAGCTGTTCCCTCAGCAGCGCTTGCGAGGTGTGCGTGCAGCTCTGCCGTCCCTCAGTGCTGCTGTGGGGTCTGCGCCTGCTCGGAGAGGGAGGGAGGGAGAGGAGCTGCCCTGCGTTTGCTCCGGGTCGGCAAATCTTTCCCAAAAGGCGTGTCTGTCTGTGCTGCCAGCCACAGCCCTGGGCAGGAGGAGCTCTGTGACGGGAGCCCAAACCCCTTACAAATCCCCCAATCCCCTCAGAGACCCCAAACCCCTCAAATACCCTCACGGATCCTCCCAAACACCTCAGAGACCCCAACAGCCCCTCACAAATCCACTCACAGACTGCCGAAACTGCTCACAAATCCCCCCCATCCCCTCACAGATACCCCCAAACCCCTCAAATCCCCTCATGGATCCCCCCAAACCCCTCAGGGACCCCAACATCTCCTCACAAATCCCCTCACAGACCCCCCCCCATCCCCTCACAGACCCCCCCAAACCCCTCAGAGACCCCAACATCCCCTCACAAATCCACTCGCAGACCGCGCAACCCCCTATAAACCCCCCAAATCCCCTCACAGACCCCGCCAAACACCTCAGAGACCCCAACATCCCCTCACAAATACACTCACAGACCCCCCATTGCCTCACAGACCCCCAAACCCTTCAAATCCCCTCAAAGACACCCCCATACCCTTCAGAGGCCCCAACATCCCCTCACAAATCCCCTCACACACCCCAAACCCCTCAGACACCCTGCCAACTCCCCTCAGAGACCCCAACATCTCCTCACAAATCCCCTCAACACCTCACAAATCCACTTACAGACCCCCCCATTGCCTCACAGACCCACCCAAACCCTTCAAATCCCCTCCCGATCCCCCCAAACCCCCCAGAGATTCCAACATCCCCTCACAAATCCCCTCACAGACCCCCCAAACCCCTCAGACACCCTGCCAACTCCCCTCAGAGACCCCAACATCTCCTCACAAATCCCCTCAACACCTCACAAATCCACTTACAGACCCCCCCATTGCCTCACAGACCCACCCAAACCCTTCAAATCCCCTCCCGATCCCCCCAAACCCCCCAGAGATTCCAACATCCCCTCACAAATCTACTCGCAGACCGCCCAATCCCCCCAAACCCCTCAAATCCCATCACAGACCCCACCAAACCCCTCAGAGACCCCAACATCTCCTCACAAATCCCCTCACCACCTCACAAATCCACTCACAGACCCCCCGAAACCCTTAAAATCCCCTCGCAGACCCCACTAAAACCCTCACAGACCCCAATATCCCCTTCACAAATCCAGTCGCGGACCGCCCAAACCCCTCGCAAATCCCCCCCCCAAACCCCTCACAGACCCAGACATCCTCTCACCGACCCCCTCACCCCCCACCCGCACTGACCAGGCTGCAAGCACACATTGCTAGCTCAAGTCCAGCTTCTCATCCACCAGCGCACCCCGCAGCTTACTCGCTGGCAGGGCAGCATGGGAACAGAGTAGGCCTTGGGGCCATGCAAGCAGCCTTCAGCAATAGCTAAAACGTGGGTGCGCTACCAACACTGGTTTGGTCACACATCCAAAACTCGGCACCATATGTGCTGCTAGGAAGAAAATTAACTCCATCCCAGCCAAAAGAAGAACAATGGTGTCTCTGTTATGGCTCGATAGCAGCTTGGTGCTACTCTGCGTTTTATTTCTGGCTTTGCCTTATGTGGTGTATTTGGCATGCACGCAATGGAGGGGCTGGGGCTGGTATTGCCCTACACAGTACCCCTGTCCTGTGCACTGCAGGACAAAGCTGGCACAGGGAGCAGAGGTGGGGATGATGACCTGTTAACGAGCCCCTTTGGTGCCTCTGTGGCTCAGAATTTAGCAGGACAGTCCCACCAGGGAAGCTGGGCTCCCCCAGCCTGTTGGTGGGTCCCATGCCCAGCTCCCTGCCTGCTGACATCGTGGGCATCCTGGTCCCTGTGTGCCCTGATACGAAATTCGGCCCAGGATTAGTGAATCCCTGGGTCTTCTGCCATTACGACCTGGACAATTGTGCTACTGATCTGTATTTATTGCTGTGCCATTACTCGGACACAAATGGTCGATCCCTGAAGCTGTCCGTCAGGAGTCTGTCATTGTAGCCCAAGCCCATACCCTGGCGGGGCTGGCTCAGGCCCTTGCAGGAGGGCTGGTGCGATGGGCTTGGGGTGCGGGCAGGTGGCTTCAATTCCTCTGGGGGCTCGAGGTCTCTGGGCTGGTCCCGCAACAGCCGGCTGGCTGAGTTGGACAGCCATGAGGGCCGGGGTGGAGGCGGACGGGCCGGGCGGCTGTCTGGGCTGGCGGAGGCCCGTTCCCTACTGCTGTGTGGCAGGCGGGCCGGTCTTCCAGGCACAGGTGACGGCTCTTGCTGTCGGGTCCAGCTCTCCGGGGTGCTGGGGCGGCTGCTCCGGCTGTCCAGGCCCGAGGAGCAGCTGCTGGTGTCGGACCGGGCTCGCGAAGCTGCAGAGAGGCGCCTGCGGAGAGAGGAGGCTGCTGAGGCCCCACCACGACTGTGAGGCCGGGCGGGTGTGAGGGTGCGGGGCAGCACTGGGCGCCTCACGGGGTGCGGATGCCTGGCTGCACATGGGAGCTGTGGGTATGGAGAGCTCCGTGCAGAAAACGGGGCACCCCGCACCCCTCGTCTGGGGCTCTGCTCGCCTGCCCACGGCTCGTCTCCTCTCGGCCCTGACCATCCTGACCTGCCTGCTCTGCACGTGCCTGGAAGGAGACCTGCCCACGACAGACCGAGGGGACCAAAGCTGGGCACAGCACTGCAGGGCCAGGAGAGCCTCCTGTTCTCCTTTCTCAGTGTGCCTGGCAGAGACCAGCACTCGGCTCCCCTGCCTGTCCCTGACCAGACAAGGGCACAGCCTCGGCTCTCTGTTCAGTGAGGTGCTCTCCATCCTCTCTTCAGAATACGTATCCAAAGAGATAACGTACCCCTGCACAGAAAAAAACCCTGCCTGTGCTGAGAACACGCACGCTGGCAGTGCTCAGGTGCAGATGGGACAGGCTGACTCTGTCTCCAAAGCAAGGCCGAGAGCTGGGAAGGTTCCTCACCACGGTCTCAGTTGCTGGGACACCCTGGCCGAGGTGAACCTCTGGGACTTACGGCATCACCTAACAGGGTGATTTCTGCTGGCAGGTTCGCTGGCAGGAAGATGTCACTATTGCGCTTCTCACTTTCTATGGCAATGTCATCCCTCGTTTTTCTTCCTGACCTTGCTCATCCTACGTCTGTCGCTGGGTCTGCTCTCGTCGAGGCAGGGTCACTTTTAACTAACACTTGCCACAGGAGGAAGGGGTTTCACAAAAGAGTGCCCATGAATTGAGAGGCCAGTTAAAACATCTTACAGCAGAAATCTCAGTGGAGTTTGGCCAGTAACTGTCTCGGCACTCCAGAATACCCTACCTCTAAATGCTTCATGGCGAATAGCAGCCATCTAATACAGAAGTTTGGCAAAAAAACCTCCCAACAACTCACCGTCGTCTCTTCCTCCACAGACAGATCACACAACACAATATCATCCCAAACAGCACGGAGCCCAAGACCGCCACGGCGCCTTCTATGCAGTAGTACCGGAAATCTTGAGGATCCATAGCATTTGTGTTTCTCTTGCCATCCACATCTGGAGAAACAATTCTGTGCATTAGTGTGTCCTGCACGCTACTGGTAATCTCACAGGAGGTCTGACATTGCCAGGAAATGTTCTTTCTCGCTTTGTTAGCATCTCTGCACCAGCAAACATGCTGGGGCTGCAATGTTTTCTTGATTTCAGCAGAAGCAAAGGAAACTCCCAAAGCCGTTGCAAATCAATGCACTCTGGAGCCTCTCTTTCTCCTCAGAGCTTTGCTTACACTCTGGCATGGCCGTAATCCAGTTTTCCCAGTGCCACGGGTTCGCTCCCCCTTCTCAGCCACCCTTCACATGTGCACACAATTTCTTTTGCGCTCACCCACTTTCACTCCCCAAGGCTTGCTAGTGGTGCTGCCTGGAGGCTCTCTCTGACCCTTTGGGACAAGTTGTCCCACTGAACAGAACTCATGAGGCCAGATGGAGAGCATGTGGGGGAGCTCAGCTGTTTGACCAATCGCCTCTTGGAGTAAGACAGACAAAAAGCATCCCTGCATCAGGGAGTGCCGTCCCCAGCTCTCTCCCCAGCCCATCACCCACACCCTGAGGGGATGGAGTCGGACCCTCCCGGGAGACACCTGAACCTTGCTCTCCTACTTCGCCTTTTCTCCAGCATGGGCACTGTTTGCATGCCCCCAGGTTTCAGGACTTGTCTTCCCCTTATGGCCCCCTCCAAGACTGCTAATTACCTGCATTCTTTGGAGAAAATTCCTGTCTCCTGGCGTGGTGGGCTTCTCCAGGGCTGGACAGCACTGCCACTGCCAAGAATCAGAGAAAGGTAAAGCCTCAGCATGGCTCAGGCACAGAAGATGCAGGAGGGTGGCACAGGTTCCCTCTAAGCCCATGCCCGATCTGTCAGTGAATCCCTTTGGACCTCAGGTCACAGGAGGGATCCCCCTCTGTTGTGCTTAGGGGGACTCAGGGCAAGCTCTGGGATGCAGGTATTGCAGGAGGCACATTCGATTTAAGAGTCGTATTTCCCATCGTCTGCTGAGGGTGGTTCAGATGGCCTCACCCCCAAAACGGCAAAGTTCTGAAATGCCTGTGAACAGGGTGCGGTGGGAGGTGAGCATCTCACTGCATCCACAGAGGGTAACGAGTGAGTGTCTCTCTGGCACACCGATGGCAGTAACCTCCACACCCCAGAGAAGACAGGCATCCTCAGAGAGCCGTTGCTGGCTTCGTTTAGAACACTCGCTCTGTACTAATAGTTTGGCTGCTGACAAGATGTGCAGTAGTGGGCACCAGGGGAAGAGGCTGCAGACACACAGTGATTTTGATTCATGACACTGGATGACTGAAGGACAGCAATTACCTGGCACTGTTGATTGAACTGCCCCTGCTTTTTCGTCAGAGACTGGCACTGCGTGACTATCTCCTTCCTGAAATGCCTCCTTCTCCGCAGTCTCACGGTCCATCTCTTTAGAAAGAAAGCGGCTCAGTTTAATTAGAAGTAACCGTTCCTCGTCAGAAACGTGGTATCTTCAGGAGGCAATACTTCTCAAAATACATTAATAACGCTTAGAAACAAAGCCTGGGCATTTGGGGGTGCACCTAGTCACTAGTCCAAATGACGTGTCATTCATGGAGAAAAATTTAAGCGCTAGACACTTTCCAGTTTACCAGGAGACAGCAAATCCTGACCTGCTGAGATTGCAGGGGATTGCATGTGACCTTGTTCACATTCCACTTAGTGCATTTCTGGCAAACTGCAAGATGATGGTAAATTACTTCCCTCAGAGAAGACAGGAAGATGCTGTAACCAGTTCAGCTGGGGAAAGAGTCCTTCTGAGAAGCACTTCCCATCATACCAACTCCACCACATGGTAAGGGTAACAGACACTCATGGTGGACTGAACCGCAAGCTCTTGCTACCACATTCTGGGCACTTTCACAAGTGGCAGTGAAGAGCCCACAGTCCCCCAAAACAAGAGGAAAACCACAACCAAGTTATCTAAAACACAAGTAGAAACAGACAGGCAGACCACCCGACACCGAATTCACAGCCCTTCGTTTTAGCTGCCTTCAAGTCAGGTGTCTGGCCTTCAGCTGGGTGTCCAGCTTTCGCCTGTCCCTGACCCCGAGGTGTCACCGAGAGTCCTCAGACATCAAGGAGAACAATGGGGTTAGACCAGGCTGTGAAGCCGGGGTGCTCCCATCCTGGCCAGGGGATGCCTGCAGCCCAGGCAAAGTCTGCCGGTCTCAGTGACCCCAAGCCCCCGGTGCATCCTGTCCACTGGCCAAGGGCCAGCGACTGGCAGGGTGCTGGCCCTCTCATGGCTTATCAGGAATCGGCTCCTCAGCCAAGTCCCTCACACGCTCAAGGTGTGAGCACCGCCAGTTCCTGCCAGCTGGATACCAACGTCTGCCCAGAACAGCTCTGGCCAGTAACACTATAACCAGGAAAGCAGCCGTCCCTGGGGCTCAGTTGAACCACAACTGGCAGCAGAGACTCTGCACCATCTTTACAGCTCACCAGCACCCGCAACGCGTGAAATTTGAGTGTCAGCACAGTGAGGCTCTGATCGATCCCTTCCTGCTGCGCAGGATTCATGTCCATACGTGCATCTGAAACCTCAGCTTCCCAAGTCTTCCGGTTATACCCACCACGTGCTGCTTTGTCCAATTCCTTCAGGATTTCCTCTAGGACTTCTGGTGACTGCTGGGAAGATCTTCCTATTTCAGCTTTAGCTTTAGACTTTGCTCTTTGAGGACCTGAACAGAAAGTATAAAGTTAAATTTCTCAAGAACAGCATACTGAAAACAAGTGCTTAGTCTGTGAAGTCAGTCAGGACTGACTACTCACCCCTGGGATGCCAGGTGAGCTCCAGCGCAGGACCCAGCCGAGAAACGGGAAAAGCCCTCCCTGTACCCACATCTGCAACCAAACACCCACAAGAAGGTCCCATCATACATTGTGATATACGCTGTCATACTGAATAGCACAACATATAAGGGGATCACAGAACAACATGGCACACACGAGGCAGGCCTATATTCTCACACCTGCAAGAGACATCTTGCTCACATTTGGGCTTTGAGCTGGCAGCTCTCAAAGGAAGTCAAAAGCCATGACGTACCCGTGCGATCTCCCTGCGTGTCAGCCCTGGAACCCGGCTGGGAAGCTGGATAGGCATTGCGTCCAGTCACGTCTGTAAACAAACAGAACAGAGAAGCTCCCGTGAAATATTTCAATAGACTTCTTCAGATGTGAACAACAATGAATGCAGTTCACACATAGGATTGCTCCATGGCACTCGTCTCTCCCTGCCACTCAGGAGCACTGCGCAGACCGTTACTGGGTGCCTGGACCATGCCGGTTTAAAACAAACCATGCACAGAGCTGCCGGCAGAAAGGACTCCCTGGAGCCCACACCAGCTCTAAACTCAACCCCAACAAGCCCACTGGCTTTGCAGCAGGCACTGGAAGCAGCGCAGGGTTGGAGAGGCTGGGAAAGAATGTTTTGCAAGGCAGAGCACACCAGGCCACATCACTGAGCCTGACCCATTCCCTCTCTGCTCTTCTGCATGTCTAAGCATCGGCCAAGAAAACATCAAGTTAAATTTCATATGAACGAATATTAAAACCTAAATGCCCGCTCATTCAAGTGACATACCTGTGGGGTTGCCCTGAGGCTCCCGGACAAGATCTGGCTGAGCAGTCAGATGGCCATCGGCTACAGGCACAGCTGTAATCAAGCATGTTTCCATTAGAGGCTGTGATCTACTTCTTTCTCAGTGACCTGCAGTCACTGGAGGGGGGTCAGGTAATGAATGACATGTCTGGGACCCAGACATGGGTGGAGGTTCCCAAAGCTGCAGAGGGCCTGGGGGACCTGGGTTCACCCAAGGAGAGCACTGCAGGGCTAGAGCAGGAATGCTCCTGTTTTTCTGAGCAGACATCTCCCAAGGACAGATGACCCTGAGGCTGAAAGTCAGGATTCAGCCAGGGAGCAGCAGAGCCAGGGCTCCGGGCACAGCTGTGGCCAGTGCGGGGAAGTGCCCCTGCAGGCTATTACCTGGCCCCTGCGGTGCTGGTCTGGCCCCGACATGCAGGCCAGGGGAAGGCTGCCCTGGGGCAGCGCAGCACAGGGCCGCCTCTGGGGATGGTTCCTCACCCCGCGGTGCTGCTCTTGGCCCCACCATTCACCTGGAAAATGCCTCTGCAGTGGCTGCAGCCCCCTGCACCTCCCCACGGGACATCTACCTCCTGCTGCCCATGGAGCTGGCCACAGCTCACCCGGCCCATCCCGGCCCCGCTGCTCTCACAGCCCTGCCACACCACGACCCCAGCCCCGCCGTCACCCTGAGGTGTGGTGGGGGCTGCGCCACGCTGCCAGGGCTGGGTGCTGGCCCTCGCCTGCCCACCTACCTAATCCCCGTGCTTGCCACGGAGCAGCCCTGACATCCCAGGCTTGCAGGGACACCACAAAGAGGATAAGGAGGCAGGCGGGGGTCATGGCCCCCCACGCCTGCACCATGCCGCTGCTGCTGCTGCCGCTGCTGCTGCTGGCACTGCTGGAGCGGTGCCTGTGGCACAGCACCGCACATCATGGCATGGCACAGGGGGGCTCTGTGACCTCACAGTCTGGCGTTCCCACCGCGGCTACGGCCCTGGGGCACTGCCCCTCCCCGACATGTGTTGAGTTTTTGGATTTAGATGAAATTAAGACCCCTTCACCATTCTAGCTGTCTGCACATCAGCACGCTCCCTGCCATCCTCAGGCGCTTTTGGCTACAGCTGCTTCTGTGCTTGCTGTTTGGCCACTGCTCTTCTGTGGATTTCTCTCTGCCTCGGAGTCTGAGGACAATTATGTGGGATCCTCTGGGCTGAGGGGAGGGGAAAAAAGAAATCCATATTATTTCCTATATGTAAATGCTACTGAGGCTACGGGCTGGCCAGACTTGTATGGAAAGCTTTAAACTAGATTTAGTGGGGGAGGAGGAGGAGGAAAAGGAAGAACAGGAAGAACAGGAGGAGGACTAAAAGATCTTTCCTTTCCCACAGTGTTGCATATCTGGGGACTGATACAGCATCACTTGCCATCTAGCCAGTGAGAAGAAGTCCAATTCCTCTAAGCGGCTGCAGGTTGGTACCCACCAGCATTGGGTACGTGATGCAGACAGTGATTCAGCAGCCTGCTGAATGAATGTGAATTGATTTTCACAATCTTTTGGTAAAAAACAAGCAAAATAAGCTTAGCGAGTCAGGAGGTAAACTCAAGCATTGATTTCATGTACAAGCAAGAAACTGGTAACTATGGGGAAATGATGTTCAAGGATACAGATAAGACGGTGGAAAACACAGCTTCAAGAAGTCATTCATCTTACTGTCTTCACTAACAACCCTAGAGTCCAGCATTATGGGGCCCATCTCTGCAACAGGGGCTATTTCCAATTTGAGCTGCTCTTCAATAGCAAATGGGAGGCTATAAATTGCCTCCCACAGGTGGAACTGCACCATCAGAAATCCTGCTGTGTGACTGCCAGTAAAGTGACTTCTAAAGCTGGAGGTAGGAATCCAATTCCAGTTAAAATACAATAAATAAATCTTATCACTACCGCAATTCTTGATGTCCTCTGTTCATACCTGGAATGTTTTATGTACCTACATCTCTTAACCACACTAGAGAACACGCTGAGGTAGGAAGGGTTGCAGATGTAGCTCATCGAGTCTAAACCACAGCTGCCTTTAAGGACGTATGGCCTCTCTTTAGCATTCATAGTGCAAAACAATCCCTAGTATCACACTGATGCAGCCTGCTTTAATTTTGAGTGCAACAAGCCCTCAAATCCCAGATTTGTGGTTTCATGAGCACAGTTCTGCTGGATCAGCCCATTCAAGAGAAAACAGACTGCCTAGCAAGTATCAGAAGTTCCCAGGAAAGGATTAATCTGAGAACTTGAGAAGCCATCTGACCTGGAAGGGGAAGTCCCTGAATCGGATGGGACAAAGACAGGCAACAGGACGTTCTCTAGTCTCACGAGGCCGAGCTGTGTGCTGAAGAAGGGGCACTGTGACATGAGCTTCTGGTGGAGTCCTTGGTACTACAGGAGTGGCCCCCCCAGATCTCAGTTCAGGGATTTACTCAGTTTCAACCCCACCACGCCTCATATCAGCAACGGGAAGACAGTGGATCTCAAGTAAAGGCAATGGGCTCTCGCCCCAATCCAGATCCACAGTGGTCCGTCTTCTACATAGCCTGTGCAGGCCCATCCCTGGGAGCCTGGACTTCTCTGGCCCAAGGCTCAGCCTGTAGCTCTTTCTCGAGAAAGCAGTCCCAGCACCTCTCGTCATCATTCTTCACAGGCGCCAGTTCCACAGTCGACATCGGGCAGAGCGACGCCTAGAACAAAACTTCCTGGGGAGGATGCTGCCTTCAGACTTCTCCCTTTCTTGGAGGCTGATGTACCTCGACTGAACAACAGGGATAAGCCAAAAAGTAGTCAGTGTCCTTGCGCTAACAAAATCACACAAGAGCCCAAAGCCGGATGCCTTTCCTGCTCTCAGTCCCACCTGTTCAACAGCTCAAAATCTTCCCAAAGCAGACAAATCAGCCTACCAGATAAAGCATGAAGCCACACACCAGCCAACAGCATTGACGCCACACCAACCAAAGGCACAGGCAGAACCAAGCAAGAAACTCACCGGCAACCTTTGCACCAAGTTTGAGCGAGAAGCACGGAGCTAGCACAGGGCTACAGCAACCACCACTGCCAAACACGGACGAAACTGTCAATGGCATTGCATTTTTACATGTGTCCTGATGAGACGCTTCTGCCTTTCACTCCTACACTGCATTCTTTAGTACTGGAATAGGCACCTGGTTAATCTTCTACTTAACAGTTTACTAGCTTATTCAGCTATCCAAAACAGAGGGAGTGAGAGAGTGTCCTGGGCTCAGCTGCAATAGACTTAATTCTCACAGGACAGAGAGAAAGAGGGAAATGCAGATGAACTAAACTACAAAATAGTATCATTGACTACAAAGCAAAAGACCCAGAGACCAGCTGTTGCTTTTACAGGGACAAAAGCAGATGCAGGAAGAAGTACATGGAAGTGTTTGCAGGTGAAAACCTAGCACAGGACTAAAGATTCATGATCTTACCCAGCGTTGCTAGAAGGCAAAGGATGCTATGAGAGCTACTCTGATGTGTGACAAGACATTTAATAAATTCAAGCTGCTCTTTCCATCCAGCTTAAAAACGTTAACTTACATCCCTCTCTTGTTTCTGAACATCCAGATACCAAACTATCACCACAAGCCTCATTCACCAGACATTTTCTGACAAACTGCTTTGTGACAAAAAGCAACAAGATGATTCAACAGGAGCACAGGCTGTGCAAATTCAGTGCTTGCCAGCAACCTCCTACAGAGCAGAAACTAAGGTGATCCCAAGGAAAGTTAGAGACCCTGCGAAGTGATGCAAGTGCCACAGCAACTCCACCGGCAGAAAACCTCTTCAGTTTCAGTTGGACTTGGGAAGGGATTTCCTAAAGCCTCTTTCACATAAACCACCAGAACAGTAAAAAAAAAAAAAACAGCCAGAAGAAACATACACAAACCAAAGGCCCCTATCCAAACCCTGAAAAGGCAAACAAGATAAAAAAGGAATCTCAAAAAAAAAAAAGAAAGACCACCCAGGACACAAGACAAGGCAAAAATAACATAACTCCAAGAACCCAGGGCCAACAAACCCACAGCCACTCCGTAACAGTAACATGCTTTAATCCTAACCTGCCTAAACTCTGACATCCTGTAATCCTGCCATCCCATAGCCCTAGCACACTGCAATGCTAGCATACCATAACCCGAGCTCATTGTAGCCCTAAGATATCACAAACGGAACACAAACTCCCTGGACATCTCCGCCAGAGCCTGCAGGTGACCCCAGATCTCAGACAGCACAACTTTGAAGTGGGAGTGGGACAGAGCCACCAGGACATCACCAGCATCCATCTTCACATCATCTGTCACACTCTGAAAAAGTGCCTGGCTTAAATGCTCCATGGGAGAAAGGCACTCGGAGGCGCTGAACCAGCCAACCATGGCCACGGGGCTTCAGCTCATCATTTCTGTGTCAGAGCCAGCAGGCAGATGACCCCGTCCTCCCTGCGAGACGCCTCAGGGCAGCCGTACCCAGCTCCAGGGGGCTAGATACAGCCTCGGCTCTAGGGGGAGATGCTGCCTGGGACCACAATCTCTCACGGGGGCACTGGGAAACCCTCCTCAGACCTGGATGCCTGAGAAACATCTCTGCACTGCTCCGTATCTCACAAAACCAGGGGCAGAAGGAGGCTCTTTGCTGGCCTCCGAGAGAACCAGCTCACCTGGGCTCCTCTGTGGCCAACAGGTGCCTTTGCTGTCAGGCGGCTCTCAGCGTTGCTCTGCAATCGGCTCTCACCTCCCTGAACAACGCTCTCCAGCGCACGGTACATCTCCACTGCATCTCCCTGGGGACAAAGATCAAAAGGGAGGGATGGGGTTTGCTTTGCCCCCATTCCCACGCTGCCACAAGAGAAACCTGCCACCCCCTAAATCAGCTCTGGCATATGGACACCAGGCATGAGCTGCAGACGTGGACGGCAGTAGGGCTGTGGGGAGCAGACAGGCTGTTCTGGGGTGCCCGCAGCACTGGCAGAAAGCAGAACTGGAGACAACAGGGGAAAGCCCAGGGCAGCCAGCAGCTGGCGGTGGGGCCCGGCAGGATGCAGCGCCTGCGGAAATGCCCGGCTCCTTGAGCCTCAGCCCCAGGGCTGCAGCACAGGGCTGGCACTGCCTGCAGCTTCGCTGGGAAAAATCAGGCAGGGGTGACCCTGAAAACCCACACAGGTACCCAGGCCCAGGATTTGACAACCTGTTCCTTTGCCCATCGCCACCACGGGATCCAGAAAGCAGTGCCACTGGCCCCGGCATGGTCCTGAGCCATCTCCCAATGGGCGAACCTTTAACCCAGCCTAAAAAGAGGAAAAATTGACCAGAATTCAGCTGTGCTCAAGTTTTTGCAGGCAGCATGGTTTTTTGAGCTACCTGGTGCTGCTGTGCCTGGGGAACACTCCAGAAACAGGGCGGCTGCCTGTACCTGCAGGCAGGCGATGGAGCGTGTGCAGCAGGAGCGAGTGGTGGTTGGTGCGGCTGTTGAATGGGTTCAGGCTTTATAAGTGTGACCAGACTGGTACGCCTGGTTCCTTTTTCCTTGCAGTTTGTATTTAGAGCTTAAATAGTATTCTTTTTAAAAGCAAGAACATCAAGCAAAAAAACCCAACCCAAAACCAGATGGGTGAATTTCCCCACACACACCCCCAGCTGTCCTTTTTTGCCCTTAGTCCTGGCCACTATGCAAGGCAATGCTCATCACCAATATTAGGGCACAGGACTGGGCCCAGGGCAGGGCTTTGGCAGGCAGTGCATTCCTCGAGGCTCCCAGTGATGCAGTTCCTGAGCAGTGCTCAACAAACGGGGGCAGTTGCCCAGAATTGCCATTTTTTGGTCTCTCCCCATCGCGCTCTGTCTGGCTCCCTGCCCCCACTTTTTATTTCCTCCCTTTCTCCACTATTTGCTTCTTTTTCTTTCTTTCTCTGTCTCACTCCCTGCCTGTATTTCCTCATTCCTCCCTCTCCTGCAGTCTGTCTCCTCATTCCTGCCTGTATCCCCTGCTCAGCTGGCCGGGCCTTCTCTCTTCTCTCTGGGCCTCCGTCCTGCTCCCCATCCCCTTCTGCTCCTCCGCCGCCTCCATCCTGGAGGCCACCCCTGTTCTGTCCTTCTGCCCCTCCTTGCCCTGATCCGCATCCCTCTGTTTCTCAGTCTCTCTGGGCGTTTCCCGTCCTTCCCTTGCTCTGTGTCCCTGCCTCTCCCTTTCTTTCCCTCTTCCCTGCCTTTCTGCTCTCACCCTTCCCCTCCGCCCCTCTCTCCTGCTCCCTGTCCCACCTCTGTCCGCCGCTCTGTCCCCCCTTCTCCTTCTCTTTCTCTCTTCCTCTTTCTTCTCCTTCTCCTCCTCGTTCTCTTTCTCCTCCTCCTTTTCCTCATCGTCGTCTTCCTCCTCCCCCGGGCAGGCAGCCAAGGGGCGTGCGGGGGGCGGGGCCTGGGCGGGGATGGGGTCCCTGCAGGGTCAGGCAGCAGGAAAAAGCACCCCGGGGCATGCTGGGAGCTGTAGGCCTGGGGCACGGGGCTGCCGGGGGACCCTGCTGGTTCCCGGGGCATGCTGGGAGCTGTAGGCCTGGGGCACGGGGCTGCCGGGCGGCCATGTTGGTCTCCGCAGTCTCTGCTCCAGCTGCGGCCTGGCTGAGGTGAGGGCTGGGGCTGCCCGTGAGGCGAGCGAGGCCCTTGGGCGGGCGTGGGGGTGTCTCCTGCCTGCTGGCTGCCCGGAGGGGGCTCCAAGGTGGAGCCGGGCCCGGCTGAGGGAAGGAGAGAAGGGACAGGGTGAGGGGGGGTCGCAGTCCTGGGTTTGCGGATTTCACACAGACGGCCTGTTCAGAAAACACAGCTTCTGTGTGGGTCAGCAGTCCCTGCAGAGCTTTATTATGTGTAGCTGTTTTTATAAATACACAGCGGGCTCACACGGTGCTGTGCTTCTTGTAAACTGAATCGCTTTTATCCCGGCTACAGTCTGGAGGGAGCAAGTGCCAGCTGGTAGATTAAGATGGAGATGAAAGCAAGCGATACGCTTGCGGTGGTGATCCTGCCACAAGGCGTGCTGCTTCTCGATCAGGGAAGACACTGCAGTGACTCTGTAAGAGGACAAGGTTGTCAGTGCTATTTCTCTATGTGACACCCAAGGGATTTTTTCCCTCTGCGTGTGTGATGGGTTGACCCTGGCTCAACACCAGGTGCCCACCAAAGCCGTTCTATCACTCCCCCATCCTCAGCTGGATAGGGGAGAGAAAATATAACAAAAGGCTCGCGGGTCGAGATAAGGACAGGAGAGATCATTCACTATTACCGTCACAGGCAAAACAGACTCAATTTGCAAAATTAACTCAATTTATTACAAATCAACCAGAGCAAGGTAATGAGAAGTAATATGAAATCTCAGAACACCTTCCCACCACCCCTCCGTTCTTCCCGGGCACAACTACCCTCCCGGATTTCACCACCAAGCCCCCCCAGCGGCACAGGGGGACAGGGATGGGGTTTATGGTCATCACACGTTATTTTCTGCCGCTTCACCTCCTCAGGACGAGGGCTGATCACACTCTTCCCCTGCTCCAGCGTGGGGTCCCACCCACGGGAGACAGTCCTACACGAACTCCTCCAACGTGGGCCATTCCCACGGGCTGCAGTTCTTCACGAACTGCTCCAGCGTGGGTCCATTCCACGGTGTGCAGTCCTTCAGGAGCACACTGCTCCAGCGCGGGTCCCCCACGGGGTCACAAGTCCTGCCAGAACACCTGCTCCGTGGGCTCCTCTCTCCACAGATCCGCAGGTCCTGCCAGGAGCCTGCTCCAGCGCGGGGTTCCCATGGAGTCACAGCCTCCTTCGGGAACCCACCTGCTCCGGTGTGGGGTCCTCCACGGCCTACAGGTGGAGATCTGCTCCACCGTGGACCTCCCTGGACTGCAGGGGGACAGCCTGCCTCACCAGGGTCTTCACCACGTGCTGCAGGGGAATCTTCGCTCCGGCGCCTGGAGCATCTCCTCCCCCTCCTTCTTCACTGACCTTGGTGTCCGCAGGCTTGTTTCTCTTACATGTTCTCACTCCTCACTCCGGCGGCAGTTTCTCTCCGTCCCAACTTTTTTCCTTCTTAAAAATGTTATCACAGAGGCGTTACCACTATCACTGATTGGCTCGGCCTTGGCAAGCGGCGGGTCCGTCTCAGAGCCGGCTAATATAGGCTCGCTCTCTCTCAAACACAGGGGAAGCTTCCAGCAGTTTCTTACAGAAGCCACCCCTGTAACCCCCCCCCCCCCCCCGCTACCAAAACCTTGCCAAACAAAACCAATACAGCGTGTGTTTCTGTGCAGGCATGTGCATGAAACATAGGTGTTTCTCTGTGCTGTAACGGGGACTGACGACAGCTGGGTGGGTGGCAGGGTGTGCAACCGCAGCAGAAACTTCCTGCAGCTGCCCTGCCATGTGCTTCAGGATAAAACAGCTCTTCTGGTTGTTTGCTGTCGTTGAGAGCTACTGAGGGCATGGGAAGGTGTTGGGTTCTTCCTCCCCGCAGTCAGCGCTGGTCCTTGCTGGGCAGCCTCCCACAGCAGCCAGTGCTGTGCTCCCCTCTCAGTTGTTAGGCAAACACCCGCAGCAGGAAAGCGTGGCATGTTCCTCTGATTCATGCATTCTCCACCTTGCACAGCAACACGCTTGAAATGTGCTCTTTTAATTGCTGCTAACATTCAAAAATCTTGTCTTGTTCTGGTCAGCAAGGTATGTGGAAAACATCACGGTTGCATTTTGAGAATAAAATAGGTTCCTGTCCTTCCCCCTGCCCCCGAAACCGTGTGGGATCCAGGCCTTCTCCCCCTACCCCCCTATGTGTAGCCTGGCTTTGTTCATTTTGCTGCCTCATACCAAGAATATAGCAAACAACTGAGATGTGTGCCGTGTGCTGCAGGCCAAAGAGCATTTTAAATGTCCCCAGTTTCTTTCATGCAGTTGTGCAGCATGGTACATTTTGGAAGGCACACTGGGATGATGTATCAGAAGTTGCTGAAAATGAGGTGATACTGGTAGTGGTTTGTTTTCAGTGCCTGGTTTGGGAAAGAATGTCCTCAAATAGTCTAAGGTACAGATGTATTAGAGGAAAAGGAGTGCAAGGTA
This sequence comes from Astur gentilis, assembly GCF_929443795.1. Taxonomy (NCBI): domain Eukaryota; kingdom Metazoa; phylum Chordata; class Aves; order Accipitriformes; family Accipitridae; genus Astur; species Astur gentilis. Next base: position 8,683,314 of record NC_064914.1, read on the forward strand.
AGGAGCATCATGCTGCATTTATTGCTAAGTGTCTGCTTTCCTTTCATTCAAACTAGAAAGTAAGCAAAGATTGGACCTGCAAAAGAATTTGTTTCCCAGAGTGAGCATTCAAGCACTGGGCAGCAGTTTGCAGGATCAGAACTTCAGCCTGCTCTGGGTGATAAACCCTCAGGAGAGGAAAGAGAAACCCCACTTTTTGAAATGCAGCTCTACGTACCTTAATAGTTCTTCTTGTTAGATTGTGTTGGCGGTCAGACTCTAAGCACGTGACTAAACTGTTAAAAAAATCAAGATATTTAAGGATTATTTGCTGTATTCAATGCTCTTACAAGCAGTGCACTCTATTGCCCTGTGGATAGTATAACGTCATGACTGGCAATTTTCCGTTTTTAGTACAAGGATGCATGTATGAAGGCAAATTGAGGGTACAGCTGGTGCCACACAGCAAACCAACCTGCGAAAACCCAGGCATCCACTGTTACAAACAGGAAGAAGCTATGGGCCTTTGCTTCGGACTCTGCAAAGGCTTTACCAGGCCCGAGGAAAGTGACAAGAAGTGACGAAATGCCACGGCGTAACTTTGGGGTGGCAGGTGAGATTTCCATCCATTTTCCTCAAACGTAGCAGCCTCGTTTTGTTTGCAGATGTGGTGTTGAAATCAAACTGCAAGACCGGTTTCCTTTACTGCACCTGGTACTGTAGTGCAAATACCTTTCATGTCCCAAATTGAGTTGCCAAGACTCTAGTTAAACCTCTGCATAACAGCCTCAGATCTTCCTAAGTGCATGATTGCTTTCAAGAGTCGAGTCCAGACGTGTGACATATCATAAGCCATACCCGGTTTGGGGTCCAGATTTGATTGATGTTTAGTTCAGGCTTATCTGCTGTTAGAGATTTTCATTTTCTAGTCAGGAAGGGAAATGCTGATTGTGTGCATTCTTTTTGTCTTTCATAGAGTGTTGTACTATGTTTAGTAATTTGCTGTTGACAGAAATAATTTATGGTTGTCTATGAAGTTGGAGGTGCTAACGTTCTTGTGCATGAATGTATCAGTGGAGCTAACTTCCTGTATTTAAATCAAGAGAAGCGTAATGATAGCTTGGAGGGGTGGGGTTTCACCATTTTAAACATAAAAAAAAATAATTAAAAAAAAAACCATGAAGAAATGGATTGCCTGAGCTGGGAAAAGGCAGATAATCTCAAACTGATATCCGCAAATGGCAGAACTGTAGCAATCATGGAAGTAGAAACATTAATGTTAAATACTGGCAGCTTAAGAGCTTAACAGTCAAGGTAGAAACTAATTTTTACCCCAGCACCCTTTTTTCCCTTTTTTTTCCCTTTCCCCCCCCCCTTTTTTTTCTTTTGCATTTTGATGTTTCTGATTTTATGAATACTGCTTTCAGTATTTGAAACTTTGTCATAGCCTATCTAGGTTATGACAAGTGTGTGGCAGATAGGACTTTCCTGCTTAGAGAGATCGTGAGCTGGAGAGTGGGAAATGGTTTTATGGAACAAGTATAAAAGGAGAAGAAGGAATAAAAAGGCTTGTATGCCTTTTTGCCAGTTGAGTGGTATGAAAATTCCTGTAATGAAATTTCTTCTGGCTATGAAGGAACTGTGAATTGGGATCAAAAGAATGTGTTTCCTGCTACGTCGTTCTGATATACGGGAGACCAGTTCTAAAAATCTCAAGCCCCTTCATCCCGTTCTGGTTTTGCTCTCAGAGGAGTCACTTTTATGCTCCTTCAGGTTTATTGACTTAACGGAGAGAACAAGGAGTAGGTGTTGGTCTACCTGGCTGCTGTCCCCCACTGGTCCTGCCGGGATATCCAACTGTAGAGCTTCTGAGTACAGAGAGATCTTGAATCAACACCTATCAGAGCAGAGGACAGAGAACTTAAAGAGTTAATGAGAAACTGATCTAATCCGTTGTTTTATCTATGGAGCCATTAATTTCTGAAGAAGGCTCTCTTTTGTGCTACATGTGATTTTGAAAATTTATTTATTTGTTTGTTTGTTTGTTTTCTGCTGGCTGAGTCAGTGAGCATAGTAATTCACAGGGGTCTCACTCCAGTCCTCGTGCAAGCGAAGGCTGCTTGTTTCATGAGTATAACGATAACCTATAAAATAACGACAGCCTCTGACAGAGATGTTAGCAGCAGCATCTAAACCATGGCGAGTCTGCCATGCCAAGTGGATTACTGTTTTGTCAGCTATATTCCAATTTGTGGTAAATCTGTGTTGTTGTATTTCTCTCCCCTCAACTTCATGTGAGAGCTCGATTCAGCTCTGACTCGTCTAGCCAGTGCAGCGTCTTTCAAAAGCCAGGCTGCATGCTAACTGGTGAACTCAAATGTAGGTGAGCACCTGTAGAAATGCCACTGACTGTCCCACATCTTCAAGGCTGATAGCTTGCTTTGGACAAGGATTATAAGATTCCAGAACAATTCCAGGAAATCTGTTTACTTGTTGGTAGCTGTTAATCCTGTCTTGATTGCTTTTTACATACTAGATTTCATTTTGGAAAATGTAATATAGAGCCAGTAAGATCTTTCTTTTTCTGAAGTCCCCAACAGGCCATACCTCTCCTTTATTTTTGGCATCCCGACAGTAAACCACCGCACGTTTTAGGTTTTGCATATTGACCTACCATTGTGTCAAGCATGTGAGGTGTGGCACCAGTGTTGGGCTTCTGACCTGCAGACCCACTAGTGGTGTCCTTGCTCATCCAGCTGGGAAGTTGTAATGGAGCGTGTTTTTCTCACGACACGGCTCACCTGCAAAGACAACTGCTATTTGCAGGGGAACGTGACCATTGCAGTGCCTACCGTCACAGCTACAGAGCTAAGTGGGCAACAGCCTTCCTATACAGATGTGCAAGATGCCCGATACTTCCACATTTCTGAACTGGGAGAAAACCAGCTGGGCCAAAAAGCTTTTTAGTGAAGTGAAGGGTGGAAAAAAGGCACTTCCCAGCCTAGCCAATATCCTGATAGAGATGCAATTTTTGTTTTTAGAAAGAAGCTTCATTCTGCACCCAGGTGAAAGGTAGTTGAAACTGGTACCTGCTGGCCTTCTTTCTGCTTAGTTCTTCCTCAGTTCTTTCTTTCCTCTGATTGAAAAATTGCAAGGATGAACAAGCCAGCCTGCTGAGTTTCTAACCGGACCAATACTAACAAAGAATGTCATTCCCAAATAGTAAGATAGTTATAAGCTTCATCAATGGTAAAAGCTGTTGACAAAGTCATGAATCATCTCCCATTCTGCAAGTCCCACTCTTGACTATTTTCTCACTACTGTTGGTTTAACTGTAAACTGCTTCAGAACAGCACTTAAAATTTGTAACTTTTCATACCAGTAAGTTCTTGGTGCCGTGAGTGAAATGTTGTGCTGAGAAGGCACTATAGGCATATGGAAATGTTTGTGTCTCTACATTTTGTCTTCCCTTAGATGGAGTTATCTTGTAATTCGAAGCCATAGTGGAAGGATTTTTTGTTGTATTATGATCAGACATCTAAGTGCCAGCCCTCTGCTACAGCTGCAGAATAAGTAGTCGCGTTGCTTCAGCACCAGTTTAAACTTTCACTTTCCACTTAGCTGTCATTTTTTTTCCTTCCTTTTCATTTTTATATTTAAATAAACAGTTTAAGTGTTTGCTTGCTTGGGGAGAAAAGAGTGCTACCCTTGTCCTGTTGTGATAAACTACGCAGCTGAAGGGCAGCAAGCTGAGACCCCCAAGAAGATATGTAGAAGAGGGGGAAGAAGGGGGCCTACAAGAAAGCCGGAGAGGGACTTTTGACAAGGGCGTGTAGTGATAGGACAAGGGGTAATAGCTTTAAACTGGAAGAGGGTAGGTTTAGGTTAGAGGTAAGGAAGAAATTCTTCCCTCCAAGGGTGGTGAGGCACCGGGGCAGGTTGCGCCGAGAAGTTGTGGATGCCGCCTCCCTGGAAGCATTCGAGGCCAGGTTGGATGGGGCTTTGCTCAACCTGGTCTAGTGGAAGGTGTCCCTGTCCATGGCAGGGGGGTTGGACCTAGATGCCCTTTAAGGTCTCTTCCAACCCAACCCATTCCATGATCCCATGATGCCATGATTCTCTTCTATGTTCCTCAGCTGGCCAAAACTGAGGAGGGGGAAGAAGAACTACAGGTAGCTTAAAGGGAAGCACAGGAGAGCGAGCAGCTGGGAGCCAACAGCATGATGTGGGCATAAGAAGGTGCTACACTGCAGTGTGTCAGGCCAAGTCTTTTCAGGACCTGTAGAGAAGAGTTAATGCCATTGAACAGAGCACAGCTCATCTGACGTGGCTGCCCTGCTGGTCCTTCATGTACAAGAAAGATGACCTCCCCCTGGAATAACTGCAGGGATTGCTGGGACATGGGCGATGGACATGCGTGATGACATCAGGAGTTCTTGATTTGCTTAGGCTAGAAAAAACAAGTGGAAGAAGAGTGGGGTGACTCCTGTAAATGCAGGAGAGGGAAATACCATTTAGGCAGAACAGTTTTTAAGCTTAAAGCTGTGGGCAGCAGAAAACATGTGTAGCACCTGTTCCTGAGTAAAATTAAGCTGGAAGAAAACTGGAAGAAAACTCTACATGCTTAGAAGATTTGTGTTCTGCAACAGCCTTCCGATGGAAGGAAAGCAAGCAGAAAGCAACCAGTCAACCCCTTATGGCTTAATAGGGAGTTCAGTAAGTTTATGATGGGCCTGGAGACCTCTTCCAATCCCTCCTTCTTCCAAATCAACTGCCTCTTCAGGCATTGTCTTTCAAGGTATGTGTTGCCTTTTCACATTTTAATTGCCCTGATGTCCTCTTGTTTGAAGGACTGAACTGTTGCTGATCAAGCCTTTTGGTGGCAAAAAGGGCTCTGCTGACAGGATCGCTGCTCTTGTGAATTGTGCTTAGGTACTTGCTGATCCTTCCCATTTTCTGTCTCCATTTCTTCAGTCACTTCTTGTTGCTAGATCCTACACTTGTGATAGTACCTTGTCTCTTTGTAGATGCTTAATACCTTTTGTTCCCCTTTTTATTTAAAAGTAAGAAGTTTAAAAACAAAAAAACAACCACAACCCCCCCCCTCCCAACTTCTACATATTCATCACAGTAACGGAAAAATTTATTCCGGTTGAACATTGGGTTTGAAGCCAGGTGCTCTTTAGGCTGTATTCTTAAGATAATGAGCCACTCTTCTATCCCTGAGATAGCCGATGAGCTTGGTTTATTCCCCTTGCTTTCCTCTGCTTCTGTTTACTGGTGGTTTCAGATCGTATTGAAAAAACCTACGCTGTGTGTGTTAGCGTGAGATGCAGTCTGAGGGAGAAGTTTTGGCGGCATCTGTGGTATTGAATTAAACAGCACCAGCGAGTGTTCCCGTGAACTGGACCTTGATCATCTGTAGTGCTAAATTGTTTGGAGGTTTACAGGTACAGGTTTGGCCCCTGTCAGCTGAAAAGCTCAACAACTTCCTTGGCACCGCTCACGAGTAGGAGTGGGCCAGGGGATTTCCCAGTGGGCACTTTGGATGCAGCTATTCTGCCTCCAAATTTTGCATAACAAAATGCAACCAAATGGCCAAGGGCAATTGTGCCAGTTGGCCTCCATTCCAGGGAATAGTCCCAGGCACATGTAGTTGTTTGTTGTAGAGAGAGGTTTTGTGTAGTTCAGTGAAAGGAAATTGGAAAACGTGAGTGCATGCTTAGTGAGCCCTGGGGAAAGTTACTTACCTTTGGTGTCTCATCATTGCTGAAGTTGGTGTCTCAGCAATACAGCAAGAGTAACGCTGCCCTGTTGTCCCGCTGTGGCTGTTGAGCGAGACATTTGGGCCACAGACTGTCTCCCTCTCTCTAGATGACACGCTGTTAAATTGCGTCCCTGCATTGCTTCCAAGGCACTCCTCCAAAACCAGACAATTAGTCTTCATGATGATGAAGAGCAACCACTGTTCTGAGTGGAAAAGGCACTCCGTGAGTACTGCAGTGCCAGTGTTCATTGCTTTCACTTCTTGTTGTCGTTTTCCGAGCTGCTGAGGTGCAGGAAGGCTAGATGCAAGAAGCTGTCAGCATCAAATACTTGGAGAAAAGACATTTCTATCTCCCTTTTACTTTCCTCAATTATATTTTGTATTGGCAGGACAAGAAGTAGGCAGGCAGCTTGCCTGCCCAGTGCCTGCACGCTTCTGGCGCGGAGGAACAAGCGCTTCATGCTTCAGAGCTGTCAGGCTGGCCCTTTTCACCACTAAATGCAGCTCTAAATTAAAGCTACGTGAAAATGGAAATTTTGCTTCAGAGCTTGATCATGCCATTTTGTTCCATCCTTTTACTTGTTCAGTGGCTAGGGAAAGGAACCACTCCCTTGGTAGAAGCATCCATGCAGTTAGAGACATAGGTGATATTAGAGCATCTTTGTGTATATTTATGCATGAGATGATTACGGTTGCTGTTTTAAAGGTATCCATCTCTGTAGTACCTCAAGCCTTTGGCAGTAAAATTGTAAAGCCATGCAACGGGGTGAGAAGCAGACAAATCCAATTCAATCCTTCAGACAGCTTTGAAAGCCTCTCCCAGAGGGTACAGAAATGGTTATTTGTGATTCTCTTGAATTGCCTTTTATGGCAGCTTGCTTAGAGTGTTTGTGACAAGTAGTCTTCTGGGGGTTTAACGCTGCAAATGGTAGGTTCTTTAAAGAAGCAAATGAATCAACTGAAGACTTGGTTTTACTCTTTTAAACAGATCTGACAGAAAATGGGAGGCCTGAGTATGCTGCTTTTAGCAGGGGAACATGCCCTGACTGCACAAGAGGTAAGGAACTCTCTTCTCTCCCTTACCACGAGACCTCAGTTTAAAGAGAGCTCTGAGGAGGAATATTTGACCAATGGGAAATGCAATTTAAGGTGCATACCTCAGGTGGGAATGTAAGTGTGAGCCCTGTGATAGGAGTCTTGTATCCCAACCATGAACGTAGAGGTTGGGCCCAGGTTTTATATCAGTTCAGTATTAACTCTGCTGAGTGAGTATTTGATCAGAGCAGGCAAGTGTGCCCCCTGAGAGGACGTTGTCACAGGTGGAAGGCTTGAAATGCAGTGACTGTGTTAACAGAGAGGTGGTTTGCAAACTCTTTTGGGCAAGGATTTCATCTGCTTGTGTAAAGCCTCACACAACCGTGGCCTTGGCACCAACAGCAAAATAGATACCTGATACTTTCCCTACAGTCAGTGTCATTACGTGTGCATTCTGAAGCCATGCAAGTGCTAACAAGCAATCAAAGTGTTGGCAGGATGTTCCCATTCCCTAAGTCTTTAGGTCTAAAAAAAAAAGTTTGTAGTTCAGTTGCCATCACAAACAATTTGGTTTTACAAAGGATTCTAGTAAATAAAAGTGTTCCTGCATGTCTCCAGTAGTGCAGAGACCTCTGGTCTTTCTTTAGACAGGTTAATATTTATGATCTATTTTTTGGGCCAACTTGGAAAATTGTTCAAAAGGTGGTTAGTATGTTGGGTAAAATAGGTAGTCGCTGCTGTAAATCTCTAGCCTGGAAAGAAGAGCTGTGGAAGCGAGGATGTGTTTGGTTGGTTTTTTTTCTTCTTTTTTCTTTTTTTGTTGTTATTGGGAGGAGAAGCAATAGTTAAGTCTCTTGGTCTTACTGGATGTGTGTTTGGCAGGTGCGAACAGATGGTGACGACTGCTTTGTTGAGAAGAAACAAGAGTACCTCTTGGATTTACTTAGCTAAAGTCTCATCTGTTATTAAACAAAGAAAATTTTTCTGGAGAATGGAAGCAATAAAATTGCTTGTTTAACCACCTTAAAACCAAAATGAAGCCAAAACCCCTAAACTGTTCCCTTTCATCTGCTTTTCTGAGGTTTTTCCCTAAGTGATTTAATCAAAAAAGTAATCGGATGCAGCATGCAGCAAGGTAGAACTTTCCTTGCTAATCCAACAGGTTATTAGTATTTAAGAAAAATGCATGCCTGAGCATGGTTTTGCTGGGTTCTCTCCTACTCTCTCAGAGCAGGCTTACGGGCAACCCCTTCTATTTATTTCTGTGCTGAATAGAAGGTTTGAATCCAAACCTTTTGGTCCGAATGCCTTGAAGTTGGGAGTGTGAGAGCTCGTCAGTAGCTTCTCTTCCAACCTGCCCTTAGGTGAAGCTGTACTCTTCCCGGGTAAAGCCATTACGTAAAATAGATGGACATTTTTGATGTTTGCCTATATGCTGAAATTATTCGATGTCTGTGTTGAAGTGAAATGCCTGTTCTCGGGGGGTGGCGGGAAGTGGCAAAGTACCATGGCACATGCTTCTTAGGCAAACTAGAATGTAAGACAGTAGATAAAATGCTGACCTGCATTGTAAAGAAGGTAGTAACTTGATTGTAATGATCTCCAAGTTAAACCTCTATGTAAGAAGGGGCTCTTTGTGGTTACGCTCCTGCAGGTTCTGATGATTCGGGCTGGACCTAGCAGATGGTGTTAAGCCAGGGAATGAGATCTGTAATTTCCCTGAGAGCTGATTGATCAGCCGTCTTCTTACTTTGGACATTTGGCCAGCAACTTTGGCAGAATGAATCCGAAGTTTGTATATCTCGCAGTTTGGTTTTTTGACTGTGAAGAGATTTTTTTTTTTTAAATTTTTTTTTTAAGTGAAATGTTGGCTGCCTCTCTTTCTGTTAGGACTGCATGGATCTTGCTTGAATTTTGTTAGGAGCTGCCATTCTCTTGTCAAACTGAATTCTTTACTCCTTCCTCGCATTTTGCATGAGGAGGCAAGATGTGCCTGCATGTTCTCAGGTTACACTTCAATGTGAGGGTGTTTTTCTGCCTCTTTTCTGCCCTTCATATTGCACTGAAACAATCATTAAGAGCTGAGAATGCATTACGGTAGAAAAAGTTGAGGCCCTCTTCCTGCAAAGCGCCGTTGTCGCGTCCCAAAGTTGGAGCGACTCAGGTTCGTGGATTTCCTTTGTCAGAATTAAGGTGAAACGACACCAGGGGAGTTCAAACAACAATCAACATTTATTCAACCTAGCTAACCTGCCCAAGTACACGTGAACTTATCAATATGAACCTTGCAACATGTCATTAAGCCGCTGTTTGAGAAGAGAAGGAAGGTGTAGAAAAAGAAATGGAAAGAGGAACAGGAAATATATCAGAAGGAGAGCCCTCCCGTTGAGTCACGAGGTTCAGAGCAGACACCCTTGCTTTCTGGACTGCTTCTCAACGAGGAGCCCAGGGGCGGCTATATCCACTCCTAGTCTCAGACTTGGTCAACGGTTTATGTTTCAAAGGATGAGGTGTAGGGACTGTGGAAAAGAGAGAAGGAAAAGAGGGAGAGAGAGAAGGAGAAAGAAAGAAAGAAAAAGAAAGAAAGAGAGAAGAGAGGGGTTTCACCAGTCCTGGGTCCAGTGTTGGTCCAGCCAGCGTAGAGATCCAGTTCCGGAGGGCGCGCACTGGGAACTCATTCTCCCTTCTTTTATAGTGTGTTAGTCGATGGTCTCGACATGCGCAGTCCCATTCCTGGGGTTTACTGGAATCGGTCGGTGATCTTGGGGGGCAGGGGGGGGTTCATTGCGGAGTTGCCTCTCTGTTTCTGCTGGCATGACCACTTAAGATAGAAGCACAATCCCATCTTCCGTGGGGCCTCCTCCTCCAGGCACGTATGCTGTGCTTCTTCTCCTGGTCACTTAAGATAAGGAATTGTGGCTTTGGAGAAGTGCGGTCCCACCCTCCATGGGGCCCTCTCCTCTGTCCACATTGTCCTGTTCACAAAACTCCAGCATTTTTCTCCACCAAAGTTCTTTAAGGAATGTTTGAGACATTGACTATAATTTGTCAGACCGTCACAGCCGTGTACAAGATCACCTAAGTCCAGTGGGGTCCTGAGTAGGTTCCCTGAACTATCTCAAAGCAAAACTAGGATTTTGAATTATTCTAGTTCAAAATTAAAATTCTTATTAATGCATGTTGAAGTATTATTTACCATGTTTTAAATAGCTTGCGGTAAAATGGATGTTCTGGATTTGGGGATTTTTCGTAATGAATCTTCTTGACAATTGAAAAGGAAGCCGTTCAAATAATCGTGTTCCAAAGCAACATATTAACTGTAAAGGGAGAGGCTAAACGGATAATTTGCATCTGGAAGATCGTGGTCATAAGCATGACTTCTGTGATGCAGCAGATGCCACAGAAACACTGCTGGTCTTGTCCCTAATCTTCTGGCTTTTCAGGGCTTCCAGGTCACATACTACCGTGTAATGCCATGCCAAGGTATATCACATATGAGAAACAGTGATTAATTCTTGTGTTGGTGAACTGTTACTGCTGCACTTGGAAGCAGGTCAGAAAACTTTGGCTGCAGAAGCAGTTCCCTGAAGTGCGGTGGTAGTTAGTTACTCGGCGCTGGTGCTGGCACCGGCACACCAGCATCTCTTTAGGAGGCTAGATTTGATCTCCAGACGTAAGGTCTTATTTCTTTTTTCTGCCTAAAGAAAGTAAAACAAGCAGTGCCTGTGAGGACAAATGGTCCTTCTTCTCTATCTAACCAAATGGGAAATATTGCCCAGGCTTTCTGGGAGAATTGTGTTTAGCCTTGACCAGCACAGTTCCTGATTTAAGCAGCAGGTAGGTCTTGCTCACTTAGTCACATAAAACACACATAAAACACAGGGCGTGATAGAGCATTAGCTGTGGACAGTAATACTGTAGAGGAGAACCCATGAGGATCTAAGTCATGCAAGGAAGGAATTCTGTATTTGCTTGTATCCTGCTGACTCCTGAATGCCTGTAAAATGTTTCTTGGATGGGGGGGGAGCTGGGGGTGACCACTGGGCTGAGGCCTGGATGCTGGGGGGAGGACAACTAGGCACCAGGGGTGTCTGAGGTGGATTGGGGCAGGAGGCTATCTGGGGCTGAGGTAAGTGGGGGGGGTGTCTTCCCTTCACGAGGTAAATTAGAGGGTGTCTGTGATAACAAGGAGGGGGGGTGTCCCCTGAACCTTCTGGGGTAAATGGGGGAGAGGCTGAGCCCCCTGGTATGGACTGGGGGGGGTCATCTGGGGTGTCTGTGCTGGGGTAAATGGGGGGATGGTTAAATGGGGGGGCTCTGGGCTGAGGTAATGGGGGGGGTCCAGGCTGAGGCAATGGGGTGCTGCCTTAACTGGGGTGGTGTCCTGGCTGCAGTTATGGGGGTGCAGACAGGGTCCCCCCACTCTGGGGAGCAGCTCTTGTGCTTTTGGGGGGGGACTGGGATACACCTGTGTGTGTGTGTCACATCTGAGGATACCCCCGCCCGGGGTGGCCCTTGAGCACTTAGGCCCCCTAAATCGTCTTTTTCCCACCAAATTGGGGGGGGGGTGGGGGGACTCTCAACACACCTGGGTCTTAAAGGACCAGCACAGCTGGGGCATAGGCAGCCGTGTTGTGTGAGACACCCCTCCCCGTGCCTTAGTTTCCCCTCTTGGGGGTTGACCCCCCAAATCTGGAGGGGGAGCACTTCATGTGGAGGGAGGGGAACAGCCAATCAGGATCCCTTGTGGAGATGCCCCCATTGCCCTGTTCCCATTTCTCTGTTCCCATTGCCCCCCCTTTTCATGGTGGGGAACAGACAGGGTTTGGTGGGGCTGTAAGGTCTCGGGGGGAGGTTGGAGGGGGTCAGGAAGTCAAAGTTTGGGGGATCGGTGTGGGGGGAATGGGTGGGATTTGGGGGTGTTGGGGCATGGAGGGGATTGGGGGATGTTGGGGTGTCTGGGGGGACATGGGTTAAATTTGGGGGTGCTGGGGCTGTTGGAGTGTCTGGGGAGTCTGGGGGGGCATAGGGGGGATTTGGGGCATTGGGAGGAGCTGTGGTTTGGGGGTGCATGAGGGTCAGGTTTGGGGCGGGTCCCTTCTGAGTGGGTGACACTGATGGGGGGGATAGGACCAAATGGGAAAGGGAGGGTGTGCAAAGAGTTCACAAGGGCTCAGCTCCCCGCCTGCCCTGGGCTGTTTAATCACCAGCTCTTGTGTCAGCACCCATCCCCAGATGCCTGGGTTCCCCTGGGGTGGGGGTGCCTCGGGTGCCCAGACGCCTGTGTCCCCCTCTCCCATGTGTGCACACATGCGTACACCAGGCTGTATGTGCACACACACATACTGCAGGCTCTGACATGGTGTCAAGCACACATGTGTACACGTGTAAATGACAGACATTACAGCATGCACACAGGTGTCCTTGTGCCTGTGTACACTTCGGGGTGCGCACATGTGTAATACCAGTAACTGTTATTCCTGGCTCCCAGTAAGACCTGGCATTCCCAGTACATCCCGTATAGCCTTTATGCAGTGATCAGCTCTTACACTGCACTCCAGCTCCCAGTACTCCCAGTATAGCCCTCACCTGGCACTCTGGGCTCCTAGTGGCATCTTCACCTGCCACTCCCAACTCCCAGTATGGCCAGCCCCTGCCCTACCAGTGCTCCCATATTCGACTTACCAGGGCGCCGCACCCAGCCCAGACCTGGGAGAGGGGGAGGCAGGCATCTGGGCACCCGAGGCACCCCCACCCCAGGGGAACCCAGGCATCTGGGGATGGGTGCTGACACAAGAGCTGGTGATGAAACAGCCCGGGGGGGGGGTGGTGGTGGTGGGGAGAGCTGAGCCCTTGTGAACTCTCTGCACCCCAGGGTGGGGGTTGTAATCGACAGGGAACCAAATTGTTCCCTGAGGTTGTGTAATTCGTGTTGAATTAAAAAGAAGACAATAAGGTTTACATACCAATCGGGAAGGGGGAAGGGACACATTGTGATTGACTAGATAAGGAGGGAAAAGACAACAGACCAGATAAGGGGATTAACTCTACCGCGACTGCATTCCTCCACATCAAAAGACATTCCACAGACACTCTCCTTTGAGAAGATTGACCGAATCTACCCATTAACAAACCTGTGAAGAAAGAAGAAGCAAGACAAGGCGGAGATTTACAAGAAAGGGGTGCATGAACTGTATAAAAGGAATGTAACTATAACAGAAAGTTGCGAGCCCTTGGTGGAGCGCAGACTCCCCGGCCGCCCAGCGCTGCTTGCTTGCTATTCTCAATAAATATATGAATTTTATATAGGATTGGCTCTGTTGGTTTATAACAGGGTGAAGGGACAGACCCTCCCTTTCCCATTTGGTCCCATCTCCCCCATCAGTGTCACCCACTCAGGAGGGACCCGCCCCAAACCTGACCCTCATGCACCCCCAAACCACAGCCCCTCCTGTCGTGGTTTAACCCCAGCCAGCAACTAAGCACCACGCAGCCGCTCACTCACTCCCCCCCCATCCAGTGGGATGGGGGAGAAAATTGGGAAAAAGAAGTAAAACTCGTGGGTTGAGATAAGAACGGTTTAATAGAACAGAAAAGAAGAAACTAATAATGATAATGATAACGCTAATAAAATGACAACAGTAGTAGTAAAAGGATTGGAATGTACAAATGATGCGCAGTGCAATTGCTCACCACCCGCCGACCAACACCCAGCTAGTCCCCGAGCAGCAATTCCCTGCCCCCCCACTTCCCAGTTCCTATACTAGATGGGATGTCACATGGTATGGAATACCCTGTTGGCCAATTTGGGTCAGGTGCCCTGGCTATGGCCTGTGCCAACTTCTTGTGCCCTGGCTGTAGTGCAAATACCTTTCATGTCCCAAATAGAGTTGCCAAGACTCTAGTTAAACCTCTCCATAACAGCCTCAAATCTTCCTAAATGCATGATTGCTTTCGACAGTCGAGTCCAGACGTGTGACATATCATAGGCCGTACCCGGTTTGGGGTCCAGATTTGATTGCTGTTTAGTTCAGGCTCATCTGCTGTTAGAGATTTTCATAGTCAAAGAGGGGAATGCTGATTGTGTGCATTCTTCTTCTCTTTCATAGAGTGTTGTACTATGTTTAGTAATTTGCTGTTGACAGAAATAATTTATGGTTGTCTACGAAGTTGGAGGTACGGCAGGACAGGGACTCGGCAGCTGGGGTTTAGAGACCGCACGGCACCGGGGGCTCCCCTCTCCCGCCCGGGCAGGGAGCCGGGAGGGACGCCGCAGGGTCCTAAAGTCTCCCGCCTTCCATCCCCGGGGCGGCAACCGTGGTGGCGCAAGGGGGGAGCAGGGGCAGCCAGGCTCGGCGCGAACTGCGTGGCAAGGGGGGGGTGGGCTGTGGAGGGTCGGGGGGTGTGTGCGTGTGTGTGCGCGTGCAGTGGCGGGCCCGGGTGTGGGGTGTCGGGCTGCCTGGGCTCGCCACGGCGGACGGGACGGGGGCCGCCGCCACCTCTGCCTGGTCCGCGGCCCCTGACAGCGAGACAAAGAATTAAGGGGGGGGGAGGGAGGGGCAGGGGGGCTGGGGAGGAAAGACCGAGAAAATAAATAGATAAGGAAATGATAATAAATAAACGGACGGGGTGTGGGCATTGTGCTTCTTAACACAGAACTCTTCTGCGACAGGGGCGGGTGGGTGGTCTGCACGGAGGCCAGTGGGGCAGGGCTGGCTTGGGACAGAGATTAATGTATCGCTCTCCATGAACTGTTGATAAAATTAACGTACACCAGCCCTACGGTTAAGGAACGTAATGAATGATTAATGAACCGGTAACTCGTGTAAATTAATAATTTTCAACAGCGTGATACAGGTCAACTTCTGCTGGAATTGATTAACATCCACCGGATCAAGCTCACGTTTGTAACGAATGACTCAATCAAGAATGATGCTGGGTGAGGAACGGGAGCCGGCCTATGGAAGGCGCATGCGTCATCAATGGCAAGAATCTCACGATCATGCGGTACGCAACGGGGGAGAGGTGGTGCCGCATCTTTCATTTACATCTGTCATTTACATCAGCTTGGTCTGCTAAGTAAATCAATTGCGGGATAGTATATCCCTTCAAGATGTCAACTTTCTGAGATGGTTTGAGTGGCGCTTCTCCAATCCATTGTAACCAATCTCTTATTTTCATTAGTAGTTCAGGTTTAGATACTCCAGTCCATGGGTCTATTCTCAGTCCCAGGTATTTTTCCGAACTACCCAGTTGTATTGGGTCTGGCTGAGATGGAGTTAACACCCCCCATAGTAGCCCTCATAGCGCTGTGCTCTGCATCAGTAGCTAGAAAGGTGTTGATAACACACCAGTGTTTTGGCTACTGCTGAGCAGTGCTGGCACAGCATCAAGGCTGTCTCCAACATTTTTGCCCCCCCCCCCCCCTCAATGGCAGGCTGGGGCAGGGCAAGATCTTGGGAGGGGACATAACCAGGACAGCTGACCTAAACTAACCAAACAGATATTCCATACCATATGATGTCAGCTCAGATATAAAAGCTAAGTAAAGGGAGACAGAAGCGGGGCGTTTTTGTCTTCTGGAGCAACCACTACGCGTACTGAAGCCCTGCTTCCCAGGAAATGGCTAGTAAATGCGCCTGCTGATGGGAAGTGGAGAATAACATCATTTGTTTTTCTTTGCTTTTGCACGCGACCTTTGCTTTCACGTTATTGAACTGTCGTTATCTTGACCCACAAGCCTTTTGTCATGTTTTCTCTCCCCCGTCCAGCTGAGAAGGGGGAATGATAGAGTGGCTTTGGTGTGCACCTGGCACCCAACCAGGGTTAACCCACCACAGAGGTCTGTGAGAAAACATTTGAAACAAAAATCGGCCTGGGGCAGCAAAAGCGCTTGGTCCATCCAGTCACAAGAAACCTTGAGCGGATTACCGCTGCACGCCCTAAGGCAGGTACAATGAGAGGGGCACATCGTCGGTGCTGGACTGAGGATGAGGTAGAACTATTGAGAAAGTTGGATAAACAATATGAGAGGGCAGAAAAACATCAACAAGTTGATTGCGGAACATATTCCGACCAAGACAACAAAACAGATAAGTGATGAAAGACGGGACCTTCATAAGAGCCCGGTGAAGAAGGGAAAAGATCAAGGTTGGAAGAAACATCTAGAATTGGAAGGGGAACACCTTGCGGAAGGGGAACATCTTGTGGGTGTTGGATCGGAGATGGAGGGGGGACTGAGGTCCCATTACCAGAAGACAATCTCTGAGCAGGTAACATCTGGAAAATTGTCCATTCTCCATGGAATGTTTGAGCGGGTGATTGAAGGGGAAGAAGATCTAACAACAGTTGCTGATAAGGCAATGGAAGACTGTTTTGCATGCCTTGCCTTTAAGTCCTCTGAGTTGAAAGCGGGCCAAGGTCGACTGCATCAGATGGCCCAAACTGCTCGGCCTTCGGAACCACCAAAGGGGTGGATGAAGAGAGCTGTGAAACGGGGGCAGTTCCAGCGGCTGTTCTACCTGGATAGGGGGAAACTGGCCGGTATTATCCTGGACGACGTGGAATCCCTGAAGTGTGG